>NC_045547.1:79478054-79645554 GCF_009769535.1 Thamnophis elegans
GGCCCAGGTTCCTCCCCAACCTCCTCACTGTCAGAGTCTGCCACCACGGGCCACAACAAGAATCAATAGCTTAGAAAGGGTGAAGTTTCAACCCTAAATTGTGCTTGCCATTTTGGGGTGAGGGTTTTTTTGGACACTCTTGCAGATGCCCCCCTCCCCCCCAATTTGGATCTGTTAATATCTGGAGCTAATTGCAGCTTGTGTGCTGTCAGCTCCAGATATTGGAGAGCTTGTGGGGAGAAAGAGGATGAGAATAGCTCCTCCCTTATAGTTCCCAGAGTATATGCTTTATAGTGCAAGCATTCTGCTTTGGCTTGGCAAGATTCTGTCTATAGGTGAGGAACAACAAAGGAACATGCTTAGAGAATCTCTACAGGGATACCTTCTTACTCAATTGCTTTGAAACTCATCAGATTTGCTACTGAATGCATTTTGACATGAAACTTTTGCCCCAGTACTCATCATTTGTTTAGTATTCAATGCACAAGCTAGAAGCTGTTGTTGCTGGGTGCCTTGTGACTCACAACATTATTCCTTAACTGGAAAAATATGTTTGTTACTCATAGTTTTTGATACTCCTCATGCCTCCTGGAAATGATGAACGACGAGTACCAAGGTACCACTGTATCTTGATTTTTGGAGCCTGACACTCAACTGAGAATTAAAACAGTCCACTGAACATGGTTAGGCTTACACACTTGTGCAAATACACATCAGGTTCTGGACTAACCGCACCAGAGAATGTACCATTCTCTGCCAATGAAAACACTGTTTGTGTTGTTGTGAATATCTCACTTTTTAACTATTATTTATGTATCTTTCCATTTTTTTTAGGACAGAGTAACATTTCGAAGAATCATTGTGAAAAACAACGCGAAAAAGAGAAGAATGTACGAAAATTTCATTGAGTCGTTGCCCTTCCTTAAATCTTTAGAAGTAAGTGCGGCTTACTAGAGATATTTCAGTCATTTTGTGCAGAATGGGCTGTTTGATGTCAAACAATAATGTCATATGTGCATTTACAGATTTTCTAATATAACCGACCTTCATATTAATTAATTTATTGTCATTGTACGTATATGCACAGTATACCCATATGTTCTGACACCCCCCCCCTCCGTCCAGGAACGAAAGCCGAGACAAACGTAAATGAGAATGTTTTTTAATAAGTCCAGACTCTCGGTGGCTAAAAGCCAAATCAACAAAGAGATATGCACTTTGGCAGCAAGTCCTACAAACCTTGGCAGCAATGCAAACAAACTCTGGCAGCAATCCAGCCTGCCGAGTTTGTTTCTCGTTAGTCCCTAACGTTGACTTCTGCAAGAAGGGCGTGGCACAAGCAGTCCCTTTTATAATCTGGAGAAGAGCTTAATGAGCATCAGCTGAGCGTAATTACATCCTGTAATTACGTAGTTGTCTTGACGCCGAGTAGCCCTTCGACGGCGTGCATCCCGGAACAACTCACAGGTGGTTTCTGGATCACTCTCTCTGTCTCCTCCCCACTGATCCAAGGCTCAGGTGCCACCTGGTGGCCAACCAGCCTCTCTGGGCCCTGCTCGGAGTCGGAACCCTGTCCAGGGTCCTCCACATCCTCCAGGGCCGACTCATAAGGCCCCACCCCTACACCACCCAAGCGTCCACAACAGACCAAGTAATGCTGTCCAACAGCTTACTGATGGTGGCCCTTTAGTTCATTGTTGAGTGCAATGATAGCTCTGGGATAAAATCTATTCCGAAGATGTGTAGTCTGAGTCTTAATCGTTCTGTATCTTCTGCCAGAAGGCAACAGTCCAATAAGATTGTAAGCAGAATGGGAAGAATGCCTGAGAATGTTATGCAGCTTCCTCAAACAGAGAGATGCGAAGATGTCATCCAGGGCTGGTAGCTGGAGCCCGGTGATATTCTGGGCAGTTTTAATGATTCTCTGTAGAGCGTTTTTGTCCGCTGCAGAGCTGCTCCCAAACCATGCAAGAATGCCGTATGTCAGGACACTCTCAACGGTGCTGCGATAGTAGGATAGAAGTAGATGCCGAGATAAATTTATCTTCCTGAGCATTCTCAGGAAGTACAGCCTCTTCTGTGCCTTCTTCACAAACATGTTAGCATTCATAGTCCATGGGAGGTCCTCCGAGATATGCTGTATTTTTCAGAGTATAAGACGCACCTTTTCCCCTCCTAAAAAGATGTGGAGACTCGAGAAAGAGTGCAGAGAAGAGCAACAAAGATTATTAGGGAACAGGAGGCTAAAACATATAAAGAACGGTTGCTGGAACTGGGTATGTCCAGTTTAATGAAAAGAAAGACTAGGGCAGACATGATAGAAGTCTTCCAATATCTCAGGGGTTGTCACAAAGAAGAGGGAGTCAAGCTATTCTCCAAGGCACCTGAGTGTAGAACAAGAGGCAATGGGTGGAAACTAATCAAGGAGAGAAGCAATTTAGAACTGAGGAGAAATTTCCTGACAGTCAGAACAATCAATCAGCGGAACAACTTCCCTCCAGAAGTTGTGAATGCTCCAACACTGGAAGTCTTTAAGAAGATGTTGGATATCCATTTGTCTGGAACGGTATAGGGTTTCCTGCCTAGGCAGGGGGTTGGACTAGAAGACCTCCAAGGTCCCTTCCAACTCTGCTATATTGTATTGTATTGCATTGCATTTTAAAAGAGCATGGAAATGTTGGTGCTCCTTAATTCACCAATATAGCCATTTTGGCCTCCCAAGGTTCCACCCCCACATCCCATTTTTGCGAAAAACAGGCGGTTTTGCCTTCCCCCAGCTCCCAGCAGCATTCTGCAGGCTTCAGCAAGGCTGGTGGGGGAAAGCAAAAATGCCTCTGTTTTTGTGAAAAACAGCCAGCTTTCTGCAAAAACAGTGTTTTTTTCCTTCCCCATACCTGCTGAAGCTGAAGAGTGCTCCTGGGGGCTGGGGAGTACAAAAAACGTTTTTTCTTACTTACCTCTTCTAAATCTCGGTGCGTCTTATACACCAGTGCGTCTTCTAGTCCGAAAAAATACGGTAAATGCCCAGAAATTTAAAACTACCAACCTTCTGCACCTCCTCGCCGTTTATGTACAATGGTAAACGTACATCTCTTTCCTCCTGAAGTCAGTTGTAAGTTCTTTTGTTTTTTTTTCTGTGTGTTGAATGTAAGATTATTTTCTTTACACCACAATCTCAGCCGTTGTACTTCCTTTCTATAAGCAGACTCATTGTTCTTATTAATGAGTCCCACCACTGTCGTGTCATCCGCAAATTCATATAATTCAGTTCTGTTGTTTGGGAAGGAAAAACAACTTGCCTTTGTAAATCATACCTGTTTTTATTATCAAGGGCTAACGGAGCCAGAGTAGCTACTCTCGATTGAATCTCGGGAGGTTGTAACAACAGGTAGTCCTCGAATTACGAACATAATTGAGCCCAACATGTATGTTGCTAAGCGAGACATTTGCTCAGTGAATTTTACCCAGCTTTATGAGTTTTCTCGCCGCAGATATTAAGCGAATCACTGCAGTTATTGAGTTAGTAACACGGCTGTTGAATCTGGCTCCCAAATCGATTTTCCTTGTCAGAAGGTCGCAAAAGGTGATTCCATGACCCCAGGACACTGTCATAAATATAATTCGGTTGGCAAGTGTCTGAATTTTAATCACATGACTGTGGGGAGGCCGCAACAGTCATTAAGTGTGAAAAACGGTCATAAGTCTGTGCCATTGTAACTGGACAGTCGCTAAATGAACCGTTGTAAGTTGAGGACTACCTGTATAGACATAGATATATTGATTCTGGCGAATAAATATTCTTAATGCGTATCTCTAAATATATGCTAAACTACCATCTAGTGAATGTTGTTCCTTTCTCTGAGGAACTTGTATTATTGTAGTTTTATTTTCAATTGCTAAATTCCAAACATAATTGCAAAAAAAAAACCATGCAAGTATTTCTCTTGGAGTAATTTCTACCAAAAAGAATAAATGTACCTTCATTTTTCAACTAAATGGCTGTGACTTTGCTGTGCCTTAACTGAATTTCTCCTTCGTTTTCTAAATAAAATATCAGCAGGCCAATAATCCATTTTTTTCCACCGTGACTCTTCATATTTTCTAAACAGACTCTTAAATATATTATTATGACTAGGTTTATTAGAACATGGGTTCCGAAATGGAATTTAGCATGACATTTGAAACCAATGTAAAAAATAAAATGAAAAGCAAAACTTTGGAATCTTATGTCGGAGCACAGCTTCAAAACAAATTAAGAGTATCACAGCATGTAACAGCAATAATGACGATTTCCATTACATTGGTGAGATCAGGGTGGGTTGCTCTCTGTTCAGTCCGGATTGGATGAACAGGTAGTGGCAGTGGTAGGAGGCTCCGCCCACCCGCCCGCGCAGAAGCAGCGCACGAGCAAACCGGTAGTAAAAAAATTGGCAACCCACCACTGGGTGATGAAATATGTGTGTGTATATATGATATGAAATATGTGTGTATATATATTTACAAAAACTCTCTTATTTTCTGTTTTAAGCTTTCTGAACGTTTGAAAGTGGTGGACGTGATAGGTACCAAAATATATAAAGACGGGGAACAAATAATTGTTCAGGTAATTTACTTCATTGTTCTACGTGTTTATTATTCTGTTATTCTTTAGTTATTTAAAAGCACAATGACTTATTGTTATAAAGGATTTAATGAGGCAAAACCACCTGAAAAACAGTGATCAAAAGCTTTTTTTCCTCTTTCCTTTTTCATCCGTCCTTTTCAAAAAGAGAGAATGATGATGGCATTGCCTAACACCTGGATTTTCAGAAGGTAGCTTATTCTAACTCTCTTGAGTTAAGAGATACTAAGGGGTGATTGAGGCACAACCTTGTTTAACTTCCCTGTAGAGAAACTGTTGGACCTACCACAACTTAAATCTCTTTTAAAAAAAAACCTGGCTTCATTTGTTGAGAAAGGTATAGTTTACATTAGAACTTCTGTTTATATACAGCACCGCAGAACAAGGAGTACAGTCACCATGTGCTTTACTGCTCAACTGAAACTGGAAACTCTACTTACAACAAAAGAGCATAGTGTGTAATACCATAGCTCCAAACTTGTAAACACTGCCATCTACTGGCTGAATACTACTGTAATTGTTCAATAGAAGTGTATTCCAACAATGAAGTCCAACAGTTTATTAGAGATGAAGTGTATTGCAGTAGCGCAAAACCAAAACTGAAAACCACACATCAAAATCTCTAGCGTTTCCTTCCCTTAAATGTCTCTCATTGCCCAAAGCAGAGTAACCAATCAGGTTTTATGGAGCCGTGGTGGCGCAGTGGTTAGGGTGCAGTACTGCAGGCTATTTCAGCTGACTGTTATATGCAGTTCAGCGGTTCAAATCTCACCGGCTCAAGGTTGACTCAGCCTTCCATCCTTCCAAGGTGGGTGAAATGAGGACCCAGACTGGGGGGGCAATATGCTGACTCTGTAAACCACTTAGAGAGGGCTGAAAGCCCTATGAAGCGGTATAAATCTAACTGCTATTGCTATTGCTATTAAGGCAAGATGTCTTCTTAACGGTCACTCCAAGTATAGTTTGGTACGCGGCTCCCCTTCTTCCCGCTGGGTGACCTTGAGGCAGCCTCTCAAGGTGATACAGTGCTTACTTTTGTTTCCCCAAGCATTTAATGACCGTTCAATGTTACAACAGCACTGAAAAAAGTGACAGACAACCATTTTTCTCACAAAATGGGGCAGCATCCCCATGGTCACATGATCAAAATGGTTCCACCACAAATGCGCGAACGACAAAGCGCGCCTGACTAAACTGCGGTGACAAAACTGCGCCGACAAAACCGCGCCGACGAATGAGCGCTGAAGCGCGCCGACAACAGCGTGCCGACAGAAGCGCGCTGTAACCCTAACCCTAAACCTCACCCTAAACCTACCCTAAACCTAGCCCTAAACCTAGCCCTAAACCTAACCCTAAACCTTACCTTAACTTAAATCGCGCTTCTGTCGGCGCGCTTTTGTCGGCGCGCTGTTGTCGGCGTGCTTTTGACATCGCGGTTTTAGCGCTGCAGTTTTGTCGGCGCGCTTTTGTCGCGTTCGCGCATTTGTCGGGTCACGGATCAAAATTCAGATGCTTGGAAATTGGTTCATACTTATGACCATTGCAGTGTCCCAGGGTCATGTGATCAGCTTCTACAACGTTCTGGCAATCAAAATCCATGCGAAATCCAGATTCACTTAACAGCTATGTTGCTCACTTAACAAATGCAATGGTTCACTTAACAACTATGGCAAGAAGAGTCGTAAAACGGACCAAACTCACTTGAGAAATGTTTCACTCAGCAGCATAAATTTTGGACTCAATTATGGTCGTAATTCGAGGACTACCTGTAATTACCAAATGACTAATTGGTAGAGAAGGTACACTTCTGAATACTTTTAATTCAGTGCCCTGCTAAATTTCTTCAAGCGCCTGCAATAATATTACTATTATTTTATTTGTACCATTTCTGAGAATTAACTGATCGATCGATCGATGGATTTGGGGATATTTTTTTAAAAAGTTTCTACTTAAAAAAACAACGCTGGAATTATTAAAGAATTGTCTTTTTATGTTTTATTATTCTCAACTCTCTGTAGGGAGACATGGCGGACAGTTTTTATATTGTCGAATCTGGAGAAGTGAAAATTACAATGAAAAGAAAGGTACCATCCTTCAAGAATTATTAAAATGGTTTTCAGTCGACTCGGTTAGATTAATGCCGATTAAAAATAATGTAATAATGCATTAATTTATTGATAAAATCATTTATCAATTAAATTGGCGGTGGGATTCCAAATCTTTTCCTCCTGGGTTTATGTGCATGCGCTCAAAGACCGCCCTCGGTGTCAGCGCTGGTGAGCTGAGCTGTTGTTTACCTCAGCTGAGGCGCGGCAATCCGCTCTCCCGCGCAAATCAGCTGAGCTAAAAAACAAGGGAATATAGGACAGGGAACGGTGGGGGTTGGGGAGGGCAGGGCCAACCAGAGGCAATATTTGCCGGTTCTCCAAACCACTCAAAATATCCGCCAGCAGTTCATCAGAACCGGTGCGAACCGGCTGAATACCGCTTCTGAATTAAATAATAAAACAGATTTTTATCTTGGCTGCATTGAGGTAAATGTTTGTGTGTTTTGTTTTGGTTTTTTTTACTTCCCAGGGCAAACAAGACATAGATGGAAACGAAGCGGTGGAAATCGCCCGCTATACCAGAGGGCAGTATTTTGGCGAATTGGCGCTTGTAACGAACAAACCTCGAGCTGCTTCGGCCTTCGCCCTTGGCACCGTCAAGTGCTTAAGTAAGGCAGAGGGCTTGCATTTTGGAACATAAGTTTGTTTCTGGTTTGGGGTAGCCTTTTTTTAATTAAAAAAAAGTCGACATAACAATTTAAAAAAAAACGTTTATACAGAAACAAACGAAGCAAACAGATTGAATATCAGAATCAGAATAGAGCTGGAAGAGACCTTGGAGGTCTTCTAGTCCAACCCGCTGCTCAAGCAGGAGACCTTGTACCATTTCAGACAGGGAGCTGTCCAGTCTCTTCTTAAAAACCTCCAGTGACATTCAATCAATCAATGAATCAATCAATCAGAATAGAGCTGGAAGGGACCCTGGAGATCTTCTAGAACAGCCCCCTGCCCAAGCAGGAGACCTATACCATTTCAGATGAATGAATGACCAGCCACTTTTTTAAATCCTCCAATGATGAACCACCCACAGCTTCTGGAGGCCAGCTGTTCCACTGGTTAATTGTCCTCACTGTTAGGAAGTTTCTGCTCAATTCCAGGTTGCTTCTCCCTTTGGTTAGTTTCCAACCATTGTTTCTTGTCCTGCCCTCTGATGCTTCGGAAAATAAGTTGACCCCCTCTTCTTTGAGCCAAGGTGGCGCAGTGGTTAAATGCAGCACTGCAGGCTACTGCTAGATCAGCAGGTCAGCGGTTCAAATCTCACCGGCTCAGGGTTGACTCAGCCTTCCATCCTTCCGAGGTGGGTAAAATGAGGACCCAGATTGTTGGGGGCAATATGCTGACTCTCTGTAAACCGCTTAGAGAGGCCTGAAAGGCCTATGAAGCGGTATATAAGTCTACTGCTATTGCTATTGCTTTGTGGCAGCCCCTCAAATACCGGAATACTGCTATTACGTTCCCCCTAGTTCTTCTTTCTCTAGACTAGCCCAACCCAATTCCTCTAACCGTTCTTCATATGTTTTAGTCTCCACTACCTGATAAAACTGGCGCTGCCCCGATATTTATTCATCCCAATCCTCCTCCCATGAACATCACAACAATTTCTAATATTGGATTTTCCCCCTTACCAGAGGGAGCCTCCCTTGTGGAGTACTGTGAAGCCGTTAGCATGGCAACTCCACAGCGCTGTACAGTAGAATCCATTTTATGGAAGTACGGTAGAAGCCGTTTTAAGGCACAACAGGCTGTATCTTAACAGAACACCCCCCCCCAGGGGTGTCTTACCCCCACAGTGTTTGTTTCTAGAGGGTAAGTCATCTGTGTACCAAGTTTGGTTGAAATTGCTCAAGGCAATTCCAGAGTTATGCTGGAACATACACACAGCCTTTTTTTGGTGTGTATATCTGTCTGTCGTCTGTCTGTCTGTCTATATGGGTGTAGGTATTCTGGTCTTGTTGTATTTGGGTCTTTTCCCATGTATCTCAATCTCAATCTTACACGGGAAATAAATAAATATATATATATATATATATATATATATATATATATATATATATATATATATATATATATATATATATACATACATACATACATACATACATACATACATACATACATATAATATACATATATATATATATATTTAACAGCACAAATGCAATACAAATGTAACAAGGCAACATAAAAAAAAGGCTTTCTGCCTGGATGGCTCCCAGAGTGAGTCGATAGACAGAAAAGGGAAGCAGTATGCTCCCTCCCATATTTGGGCATACCAGGGGTTGTGACACAATACAAACCTATTTCCTTGGCTTAGCTGATAAAGGAGGAGAGCCTGTGGCTTAGTGGCTAACACAACTGCCTAATATGTAATACAGCCCAGGTTCGATTCCCAGTAAGGGTATGGCTAGCTGATGAGAGCTAAATAGCTTGAAATAGATCTATACTAGTCTCCCTTTATTTATTTATCAGCACAAATGCAACACACACACACACGCACACACGCATATATTTACAATTTCATAGAACAAAATTTGTCCATAGAAATAATTCACTTTCCTGCCTTCCCCGTGGTGTATCTGCATGTAATTTCTCTCCCTTTTAATATTTTAGTTATGGATGTACAAGCTTTTGAAAGGCTATTGGGACCTTGCATGGAAATTATGAAAAGGAACATCGCCAACTACGAAGAGCAACTGGTGGCGCTGTTTGGAACGAACATGGATATTTCTGAGCCTAGCGCATGAAGAAGGGAGCCGCGCGACCTGTGTGCAACAAATAGCACATTAGTGGTTAGTTCCACTGACCACACACCTTATCTTCCTATAGATGCTAAGCATTGTTCTTGGTTTTACAGGGGCTTCGATTCCTCTTGCGCCCCTGTCTCAACTATTTTTATTTGCCTTTTTTTTCCTTCTGTACAGAGTCATTCAGATTTATCGGTACGTGGAATAGACAGGTTATTCGATGCCCCCCCCCCCTTTTAAAAGCTTTCGGTCCGCCAGCATTTCAGCTTTCCAAGAACACCAGGTTCAAAACGCCTTCGGTGGCAATGCACAAGCTTCCACAGGTAGTCCCCGACCTACCAGAGAGTTCATTTAGTGACCTTCCAGAGTTACAACGGCACTGAAATAGTGGCCGGATCATTTTTCACATTTACGACCATTGTCATGGGGATTAACCTTCAGATGCTTGACAACCGACTCGCATTTATGGCGGTTGCAGTGTCCTGGGGGGGTGTATGTCATGTGACCACTTTGCGTGGCCTTCCGGCAAGCAGATTCAACTTATTTAACAACTGTGTTACTAATTTAACAACTGCAGTGATTCGCCTAACTTAACAACATAAATTCTGGGCTCAATGGTGCTCGTAAGTTGAGGACTACCTGTGATCTCGGTCATCCAGTTCATGGTTGTCCCAAATGTGTTTTTTTCAAAAGTCAACTGGACTTTTTTTTCCTGAAGAAGTTTCGCTTCTCCTCCAAGAAGCTTCCTCGGTTCTAACTGAACCGAAGAAGCTTCTTGGAGGAGAAGCGAAATGTCTTCAAGAAAAACACGAGCCCGGTTGCCTTTTGAAAAATCCCCTTTGGGATATGTCATTTAGGAAGTCCAAGATACACAGTATTGCAATGTAAAAAATATGTGCAAACCGACGTCTTTTTTTTTATTTTAACTTGTCCAATTGCGAGTCGCTTCCTGAAATTTAATCTCCTTTTCTTTTAGCAAAAAGGCCAGTGCCATTTTCAGAAATAAAGGCCCAGATTTCATCTGAGCATCTCTTTAACACAATATTGCAGAGATTTTGCGGATCAAACCCGTTCCCAGTGTGACTACGGGTTTTTTTTTTTGTGTGTGTGTAAATTATCCCAGAATCTCATTTGGAAGTTATGGCAGAAATAAATAAATTTTCATTTTTGTCCACATGTCCAATGAATGTGAATAGGTTAAGGTTGTTTAGGGGTACTCGAGTGCACGAACGCGGTCTAGGAGAATTTAGATTGTACGGTATTTTGATTTGAATCGGTATTCAAGGTGGCATTTATATAAAGATTTGAACAAATGTATTTGAGGGTGGGGTGGGAAACGATAAAGCATGGCCTACTTGTGTTCTGGGTAAATTTATGACCTCTGTCTGGTCTCCGTCTGTCTGATTATTTGTCCTTTTTTTACACCAAGAATGTTTTATAAGATTTCGTCTCGTCTCTCGATGAAGGACGCTTGTATACAACCCTTCCAGAATGTGGGAGGTTTATGATGATGCTGTATAGTTTTTCTTGCTGTTGTACTTAAACTGTAGATGTACTGTTTTCACACCCGAGAACCATTGTTACCTGTGCACTGGTGAAAAGGCAAAAAAAATGATTTAATAAGGGACTCATTGTCGCATTTCAACAGGCAGTGTTCGCCCTTGAATTCAGCAAAACTCCTACTACACGGATACACCCAGTAGTATGATTTCACGGAATAACACCCAGTATCAATACGGAAGGTTGATCTTGGTTGCCTTTTGAGGCTGTTCTTCACTGTCCTTTCTTGGTTCTTCCTGGGTTCCCGTTCAATTACAGGTCGTCCTCGACTTACGACAGCTCACTTAGTGACGTTTAGGAGTTACAACAGCCCTGAAAAAAGGGAGTTGCGGCTGTTTTTTTCACACTGATGATAGTTGCAGCATCCCCAAGATCATGTGAATAAAATTCAGATGCTTAGCAACCGACTCGTACTTACGACGGTTGCAATGTTCTGGGGTCACGTGATCCCTTTTGCGACCTTAATGGAGAAGCCAGATTCACTTAACGACCGTGCTAATAATTGAATAACTGCAGTGATTCGTTTCACCAAAGTGGCAGGAATAAGTCGTAAAATGGGTCAAAGGGAACTCACATTTATGACAGTACCCCCTTTAGTGACCGTCTGACAAGCAAAGTCAATGGGGAAGCCAGATTCGCTTAACCAACTGTGCTACTGTGACAACTGCAGTGATTCGCTTAACGACCGTGGCAAACAAATGTCATAACATGGGGCAAGACTCGCTTAACAAAATTTGGAAATTTCAGGTTCATTGTGATCACGAAGCGAGGACTTACAATTATAGGGTCTAACTTTCACTTTTGACTCTGTCAATCAGACTGTCATGCCAAAATTTAACTAGATTGGTTCAAAATTACCATAAGGGAAAGTTAAGAGCTTATTTCAGTCTTCCTTTGGGGGAAAAATATGTTCATGATTCTTTCAACTAAATGTAATGTTTAAAACAGATGGCATGGAGTTTCCTTCTTGCCTGGAAGAAAAAAATGGTATTTGCTATCAAATACAATAGATGGTATGTAACAGAATCATAGAAGGGAATAACCTTCCCTTCTATTAACCTTGGAAGGGGCCTCAGAGGTCTTCTAGTCCAACCCCCTGCTTAGGCAGGAATCCCTATACCATTTCAGACAATTAGTTGTCTAATCTCTTCTTAAAAACTTCCAGTGTTGGAGCATTCACAACTTCTGGAGGCAAGTTGTTCCACTGATTAATTGTTCTCAAAGTTTCTCCTTAGTTCTAAGTAGCTTGATTAGTTTCCACCCATTGCTTCTTGTCCTACCCTCAGGTGCCTTGGAGAATAGTTTCACTCCAGTGGTGGATTCAAATAATTTAACAACCGGTTCTCTGCCCTAATGGCCAGCTGGGTAAGCGGGGCTCAGTGGTCACGTGACTGGGTGGGTGTGGCCAACTCAACGTCATTCCCATCGATGGGCGCTTCGCCTTAGCTCTTACAATGTAATTAGGGTTAACCAGAGAGGCAGTTTCTGTAAACAGGGAAATTGAGGTTAGGCTAGAAACAACACCAGAATGTTTCCTTCCTGCCTTCCTTACAGGATTAGCCCTGTAAAGGGGGGAAAAACAAAAGGAGATTTCTTCCAACAACCGGTTCTCCGAACTGCCTGGAAAGTTAACAACCGGTTCTCCCGGATAGGTGCGAACCGGCTGAATCCCACCACTGTTTCACTCCCTCTTCTTTGGGGCAGCCCCTGAGATATTGGAAGACTGCTATCATGTCTCCCCTAGTCCATCTTTTCATTAAACTAGACATACCCCAATTCCAGCAACCTGTTTATTAAATAGTTAGCAAATTGGTTCGGGAAAGTCCTTATACAACAGTATTATATACTTTATCATACAGGATGATATAAACGTGACAACATTTTATATATCTTGATAAAAGTATTATCAATTGATTGGAAAAAGTTCTTGTGTTATAGTTTGAAGGGAATAATTAGACAAGAAGGTAATCTATATGGTCACTTTTTTCTATGAACACTCTGGCACACATTTAAAAATAAATAAAATTCTGATTAGGCAGCTAAGTTGGTTGGGCCTCGATCCAGAGAACTATGCAATCAGTTTAAAAGGCTAAGGAAAGTTTTAGAAGGATGTTCATTCTAAAATAAAGAAGAAACTTGTTGTACGGAACAAATTTCTTTTAAAAGAGATCTTCAAATTACTTCCGATGAAGCCCGAAGGTGATTTTCAAAAGAAAAACACTTTAAGAAATTATTATTTAAATTCCCTGGTTCCTATTCATATATATATGAATAAAGGGGAATATAATATAAAGGGGAACCTTTACCTTTATATTACTTTTATAAATAACTCAAGGTGGAAAACATACTGCCTTGACTTCCAGTCCAAATGTCTACGGGTTCAACCCAGATTAAAAAAAAAAAACAAAATCAAACCTTTACATCTCTATTAAAAAGGGTGGCTAAGACTTTGAGCTTGTCGATCAGAAAGGCCGGCGGTTCAAATCCCTAGTACAGATCTAGGGGGTTGGACTAGATCAGTGGTCCCCAACCCCCGGTCCGCGGACCGGTGCCGGGCCGTGGAGTACCTGGCACCGGGCCGCGCAGCGGTCGGGGGCCATGATCGCTGCAGCGGCCGGGGGCCATGATCCCTGCTGCCTCTTCACCCACACGCGCAGCCTGAGATCAACCCCGGACTCGAACCCGAGAGCCGCCTCTCCGGTCCAAACCCCACTCCCACCCCGGCCGCCCGCCCAGCCGCCTGGTAGCCCGTGGAGACGGAGCGCGTTCGGTTCGCCGCTACCTGGGGGCGCCGTCCCCATGACGTCACCGCGGAGTCCTCGCCTCCTTCCCTGGCGAGGCTTTCTCCCCGCCAGCCAATCAGAGGCCAGTCCCCGGGCAAGCGGGGACAAGTTGCTGGCCGGTCGAAGCAGAAGCGGGAGATTGGAGGGGGGGAGAGAAGAGAGAGCGCTGGGCGGTGGCAGCGCGTTCCACAGCGGACTAGGCGCGCCGCGGGCTGCCAACCCCCCCCCCACACACACACACATACACACACTGCCTCTCTGGCAATTGGCTGCCCAGGAAGGGAGCGGGGAGCTTTCACAGATAGGAACGTGATGGGGTTTGTTTCTTCCCCCACTCCTGAGCCCTTTTTTTTTTTTTTTTTTGCTTGTCTGGGGTCTCCGCCGTGGAGCAGCCGAGGTCAGATGGGGAGGCAGAGAGAGAGAGAGAGAGAGAGAGAGAGATGGGCGGGTGGCAGCTGTCTGTGAAACATCTTCCCCTCCCCACCTCCTGGGCAGCCAATTGCCAGAGAGGCACGGTGGGGGTGGTGGGGTGGAAGGAAATAAAAAGAGAAGTTGCCCTTTCATTTTGCAATCTCTCTCTACGACCTTGTTTCATTCTCTTCCCTTTTGTTTCGTCCTCATTTCTCAATCTCAGCAACTTTAACACTTTTGGACTTCAACTCCCCAAATTGCCCAGCCAGCTAGAATAGATAGATAGATGGTGGATAGGTGATTGATAGATAGAGATGGATGGATGGATGGATGGATGGATGGATAAATAGATAAATAGATAGATGATAGATAGATAGAGGATATATACACATACACGCATACACACATACATACACAGAGAGAGACAGAGACAGAGACAGAGACAGACATGGATGGATAGATATCACAGAAGTGAGTACACCCCCTCACTTTTATCAATATTTAAGTATATCTTGCAGCAGTTTAGACATTAATGGCTGGGGGCCATGATCGCTGCAGAACAACGCCCCCCCCCCCCTGCGCGCGCTCAGCGGGCCACGGTAAAATTATCAAAGGCTGACTGGTCCGCGGCGATAAAAAGGTTGGGGACCACTGGACTAGATGACCTCCAAGGTCCCTTCCAACTCTTGTTACTGATCTCCGAAACCGGAGGCAGAGAAGATTAACCTGTAACTTTGAGAAACTGAACGTAAAAGTTGTTACCGAACTAAAGGAAAGCAAAAGACTTCATATCTTTTGGACTAGGCAAAAGTGGATCAGCTTCCATTAACTACACAAGATTTTCCCGTCTGTGGTTTTCAGTGAGCTTAGTTTAATTATTTGTACTGTGCTACAAAATTCAGTGAAGGTTAGGCATTATTTTGATCTACGTATGTATATATGTCTGCGCACCGTTTTATTTTAAGAGCGTTATAATCCCTTCTGCACATTATCCGTGGGAGCAGGAATACAAGGGGGGGGGGGGATCTTGAAAATATTCTCCCTTGCCGAAGAAAACCCTCTGTTTGTGTGTCACTCCCGTTTCCCGATTGTTAATGTTCTGTCTTTTTAACTGAGGCCTCTTTTTTATGGTACCTCTGAATTGTGAAATTTACAATGCACAAACTTAATAAAATAACTTTTGAATACAGAATGATCTTGTCGTGAGTCTGTGGCTCAGATGTTTTACCTAAGCACTAAGAGCGCATACTGGCTTTTGCAATGAAACCCAATGATGATGGAGCAGGGGCGAAATGCTCTGAAGTCACGCAGGCGCACCGCAGGCACGAAGAAGCCTCTTCTTAGCCTGCAAAGGTAAGTAGAATACCTGGGGGGGGGAAGGAAGCTATGCCGCGCGATTTAGATTCTCCCGAACCAGTACTTTAAAAATGCTTTAAAAAGTTCCAATGATCAGCTGTGCCACGCGATTTCTAGCGAATATAAGTGGCACAGCACAGCTGATTGTTGTGAACCGGTAGCATTTTATTTTTTATTATTTTATTATTTTATTATTATTATTATTATTTTATTTTATCAATTTCATATATACATTCACAATTATATGATCTCATAACTGTTATTAATAATATGTATTTATAACAATTTTCCCCTACAGTTGACAATATACTTGAAGATTGCTTTTTTAACATCCCATAGATCCATATCTTACAACGGTCCTACTTCTTCTTCCCTCCCTCCCTCTTTCCTTCCCTCGTTTCTTCTCTCCTACTCCCCTTCCTTCCCTCCTTCCTTCCCTCCCTCCTTCCCCTTCCCTCCTTCTCTCCTTCCTCCTTCCTTCCTTCCCTCCTTTCTTTTCTCCTCTCCTTCCTTCCCCCCTTCCTTCTCTCCTTCCTTCCCCCTTCCTTCTCTCCTACATTCCCTCCTTTCTTCTCTCCTTCTCCCTCCTTTCTTCTCTCCTTCCTTCCCTCCCCTTCCTCCCTCCTTCCTACCCCCCTTTCTTCTCTTCTCTCCTTCCTTCCTTCCTCCTTTCCTTTCCCTTCTCTCCTTCCCCTTCCTCCCCTTTACCCTTCCCCTCTTCTTCCCATTCCTCCCCTCTTTCCTACTCTTACATTCCCTCCCATTCTCTGCCTTTCCCTTTCTCCTATTCCTCTCCTTCCTATCTTTCCTTCTACTCCTCCCTCCATCCACTCTATCCGTTGTTGTGTTTACATATTCTTGTAAAAAAAAAAAAGTGGCACAGCACAGCTGATTGTTGTGAACCAGTAGCATTTTTTACTACCATTTCAGGCTAACTGGCCCGAACTGGTAGCATTTCACCCCTGTGATAAGAGTCTTAAGGACGGATATTTAAACAACGCACCATTAGGCTTGAAGGAATTTTGTTAGATTTTTTTTTTTAATTAGGACTCCCTCTGCTGGATTTGATTACTGAACACAATCTCTTTGAATAATAACATCGGCAGCAGTTGTCTTCCACAGTGATATTTCTTCAGAATGGATGGCCCGTATGGAATGATGTTAGTTTTAAAAAATGCCGAAGAACACACAACCATCTGAAGCTGTATTTAGCAAATTTGTGTTTTTTTGCTCTCTTGGAACCAGATGCCTGCCGAAAAGGAGAATTAATGTCTTTATTACTCAACCGGTTAGCAGTGTTGCTGAACAAAATTAGCTATGTTGCGTATTCCTAGCCAGCTAAAAAAGGAATTGTTTTTGGATGTACTGTGGTGGAATGTAGTAAGATGGATTTCCTGGGGAAAGAAGGGTTGCAACCCAAAGAAATAAGAGGCAACTAGTGTCCATGTTTTGGGGTTTTTTTTTAATAGATCTGATCATTTTATCAAAGAACAATTAAGTATGGAAGACTCCAGTATTTCGTTTGATGAGGGAGAATTTATTTATTTTTCATCCTGTTAATGGCTTTTATTCTGTCTTCTTATTTCTTTCCCAAAGGACTGAAAAGGCCTTGGAAGTTTTGTTTTGCCATTTTGTAGATTTTTTTTTTCTCCCATTGTTATATCCTTTTCAGATGGAATCAGAGCTACGGGACACTCCTTGTCACTGTAGAGAAATAAACATTACAGACATAAGCCAGATAAAATCTTGGTTTATTTTATTTAAGCCACCTAGCACACGTTTAAGAAGGGTTTTTTTAATAGTCAAACACAATTCATACATGAATAATTTATCATTCTGTGCCAATGAGTAAAGTACGTTTTGACGTGTTTTTGTTTAGATGGGTTTAAACATCCTGGATCCAACTTCCTTTAACTTAACAGTCTAGTAGAGGCTCCTTAAAGTTCATTGCTCTAAAAATAAATGAAGCTGCATTGGGCATAATGTGCCCTCTCTCTCCATTATGTTTTGACTTTAATAGCTCAGTGACTTTGCACTCTGCCGTATTCAGCTTGCAAAGAAGTCAAGATTTTCTTTCTTGCTAACTCAGTATCTGAAAAGGTTGTTTATTTAGCAGGCTGTAAAATGAATTACGTTTTAGAAAATACAATTATTTCAGGATGCAGAGCTGGTCTGATTTCAGATGCTTCTGCTGACATGTTGGAGGAGAGCACCTTTCTCGGGGGGAAAAAATCCAGCTTTTAAGACTAGAAATAATCAGGATAAGCCAGAGGGCAGATTCTCTGTGGACTGCAAAAACACTTCAAGAAGAAGTGAATAGATTTTATTTTACAATGCATGTTCATCCAATGCAAGTGTACTTTTATACTCCTTTAGTTCTTGCTTTAAGAATGACATTTCTTATGTGGGGGTCCTTTAAAGCTGTTGGAAGAAATGCCTATCTGGGTTCAGTTCCAAATGGGGAAAAAGACACTGGAAACATGGAGCTGCTTGGAAAGATGGTTTTAATGGTGGACAGGACCACATGGTTTGAGATCCTGAACAGAAAAGGGGATCACATGCTTCCAGATGTTGGGTGAAGAAGAAAAGAGAGAGAAAAGAAGGGGTTTGCTGAGAGTTCCTGGGTTTTTATACTATGTTTTATACCTGTTCCTGTGTAAGAAATGTATTCGATTGGTTGTCATACTCTCAGGGATGGGAGGTCTTAGCTAACTTTGTAGGTGTATGTCTTTTTGAGTCCCAAGCTTGGTTGAGTTCCCAGATGCCATGTGGTGAATTTCTATAGAAGGCTAATCCTATCTTTGTTATGTAAACTAGCTCAGGGTCCCTAATAGCCCATTGACAACGGTGGGGGCTATGAAGAGCGAGTCTTGTTTCCTGCCTAAAAACATGTTTCTCCATTTCTGATCCAGGGAAATATAATATTCTGCCTTTTCAATATTTTCCAGGATATTTCATTTTTCTAGGAGCAGGGTGGATGCTAATGCTATACATTCAAGACAGGATTAAAACCCCAAGGAAGCCAGCATCTAGTATTAATTTACATTTGTTAAACAAGATTTTTTTTTAAAAAAACCAACTCATTACTGGCCTTGGGCTAGACAAACGAATTAAAATCAAATAACAAAATACACAAACAAGCCTCTTAAATTACAAAATGCTGTAGAACAAACTGTATTAAAAACTACCCAGAATCACAGGTGCTTCACCATTAAACCATCTTCCAATCAGCTACCATGTTCCTAGTGTCTTTGCTCCCCACTTGGGACAGGAGTCCGATGGATATTTTCTTCCAGAAAGGGGGGGGCAAAACCCACTTTCCATGCTTAGCCATGAAACCTGGGTCTTGATTGTGGTCATAAGTCGAGGATTAGGTGAATAGGATTCTACAATGAAGCTGGAGGGAAATTTTTCCAAAGGCTCAGGCTCATTGAAATCCTGCAATTTTCCAAGCCCCACGTTTTCCCAAAATTAAGAGAAGTCCCCCAGTTTGCAAAAACATTAAAACCCAACCCGTCCATTCCCCACTTTTCCTGGAGGGCCACAACCAGCTGGAGATAGAAATACACGTGTCCCTAAGATTCTTGTTTACTAATGCCCGAGAGCTTTCTGGGAGTTGTTGTCCTTCCACTCAGTATCGGGCGTTCCTTGAAGAAGAGAAAACAACAACGCCCATAACCCCCTTCGGCTCAGGGAGGGCGGGCCAACGTCCATTTATCAAACGCCTCGTTCAGCTTGACTGGCTCCCCTGCAAGCCAATCGAGCGCGCGGAAGGCATCAAAACAAGTCTTGTTTTTCTTCAGCTGGGCCCTGACGGGCAGCGCCGTTATCCAATGAGCGGGAAGAACCCCCGCGACGGGCGTCCCCGCCAGCCATTCAGAGGCCGAGCCCGATGGAAAAGGGCGGCGATTTCGAGCGAGACGAACGGGGAGGGAGGAGGGGAAGGGAAGAGAGAAAAAAAAAAAGCTGTAGGGAGTCCTGTAATGGCGACGGGGTTGGTAAGTAGCTCATAAGTTTTGAAGTGTTTTGAGGCGGGTGGAAGTTGGGGGTAAACTAGGAAACGGGCGAGTTCCCTTTTTTCGGCGGGCTGCCACTGAGGGGAAGACGCTGCCGAGGAAGGAAGGGGGGGACTCCGTGTCATTCTTCAGCTTGGGGGAGAAAATGAAAGGGGGATGAAAAGGCTCCGGATTCCTGGAGCGACTTGGGAGGATTTGAGAGGGTTGCTCTTCAAAAAGGAGCACAACACGGCGACTTTTTACCTCAGTTGTGAGGCGTACTTAATTCGGGGGTCCCTCTTCCTGCTCTTTTTCACCCCCCTCCCCAAATTTCCAGGTCTCTTTGGGCCCCTCAGGAGCACTTTGGTCGAGGGGGGGCCCTCCCGCTGAGGGAAGGGGCCCCTCCGAGCTTGGGGACGAGCGCCCCTCCCCCACCACCTCTCTTCGCTGTTGTTACGCACTTCTGAATGAATGGGGCCTTTCGGCGCATGCGCCTTTCCCCTCCCGGGAGGAAAAAGTTATAAACAAGGGCCTCTGCCAGGCATCGGGCACGTGACTGGAAAGAAAGGGGCGGGGGGGGGAGAGGGCGAGAGCGGCTGTGACAGCGCCGGCCGTGGGCTCCTCCCCCTCGGCTCGGAAGGGGACCAATCAGCGCCGCGGGGCTCCTCCCGCCTGCGGCGCGTGACCTCCCCTCAACGGTCCTCCTCCTCTCCCCTCTGATGGAACGCGCGCGACGCCAGAGGCGGTGCGCGAGCTTCTTGCGTGAGGGGCGGGGTCTTTTTCTCGCCCCGCCCCCCTCGTTGAGCGCGGAATGCGGAAGTGTTCTGGTCTGTTGCGGTGGGAGCCTAAACAGCTGCTTTTCAGCAATGGGGCGAGGGGGCCAACCCCCCCTTTTTCTCTGGGGTGTTTCTCACCTCACTTATTTCTGAATCTGTCAGCAAGTGACCCGGATGGATAGCTTTGAAAGACATACATTATATGTCACTAAGGGGCTGCCACCAAGAAGAGGGGGGGGGATGTCAAGCTATTCTCCCAAGCACCTGAAGGCAGGTCGAAGAGCAATGGATGGAAACTAACCAAGGAGAGAAGCAACCTAAAAATAAGAAGAAATTTCCTGACGGTTAAATATACTGCTTGGATGTTTGAGTCTTCGTTGACATATTCCTAACAGAACAATCAATCAGTGGAAAGAGTTGCCTTCAGGAGCTCTGAGTGCGCCATCACTGGGGGGTGTGTGTTCAGAAGAGATTGGACAAACATTTGTCTGAAACGGAATAGGCCCGTGATGGCGAACCTATGGCACGCGTGCCACAGATGGCACACAGCCATATTGCCGCCACACAAGCCGTCAGCTCCGGCGCTCATGCCTGCCAGCTGATTCTCAGCCAGAGGAGGCCATTTTTACCCTTCTCAGGCTTCAGGAAAGCCTCCGGAGTCTGGGGAGGGCTAAAAACAGTTCGGAAAGTTCAGAAATGATCCATTTCCAGTTTCTGGAGGGCCGGGGGATCACATGCGCAGGTGGGCAGGACCTAAGAAGACAACGACTTAGGTGGTTTGGACACATTTGCCGCATGGACAATAGCCGATTACCTTACCGATCGATTAACTCGCTGCGACCGGATGGGTGGAAAATCGCACGAAATGCCCCAAAGAAAACGTGGATATCCCAAGTGGCTCACGATCTTCAACCACTCCATTTTTCAATAACCGATGCCGAACAAGCCGCCCTAAATCGGAATCAATGGCATGCTGTAATCCGTGACGTCCTGCCCCTGGCCTTCACAATGCAACGGTCACTGCCTTATGGACGTTGACATTTACGAAGATTAAGTCCAAGTAAGTCCAAGGGCAGGATATGTTGAATTGTAGGTGTGGGCTCATGCGTGCGTGAGACAGCATGCACACACATCATATATATAAAAATAACATTAAACCTCATTCCCTTTTAACACTGATGATATTACCTAGCTGGGTAATGAAATGTGTACAAGAAACCATACTCTGGGCACACCAGGGACCTCCCATTTATTGGTTGCCTCAATCATTCAAGAGAGTCTAGGCAACACACAGTGTACTAAAACAAGTAAAAGGCATTCTATCAAGGAAGGAAATGTCAAGAACCAAGCATAATGTCGCCCTGCCCCAGAGCCTGAGCTAGAACAGGGGTCCCCAACCCCCGGTCCATTAACTGGCACCTGTCCATGGCATGCCAGCAATCGGACTGCACAATCAAGTGGAGCCCCATCCACAGGATGCAGGCAGCATGCAAAACCATTTCCCCTCTAGTCCACAGAAAAACCTTTCTCTATGGAACCAGTCCCTGGTGCCTAAAAGATTGGGGGCCACTGCCCTAGAGAAATTTTTTTAAAAAAAGAAAACTACTTCCATATTGCTGTTTAGAAGGTTACTGTATGTGGATTGCTGTTTAGAAGGTTACTGTATGTGGATATTTCCATAAAGTCTATGAAGAGCCAGTCTGTTGTACAATGCTGGTTAAGGTGTTGGCCTACAAACCAGGAGAACTCCAAGTTCTAATCCTGCCTTCGGCATGAAAAACTGGCTGGGTGACTTTGAGCCAGCCGTCCTCTATCCAATTCACTTCATAGGGTGGTTGTTATGGGTCAAATAGGAAGAGGAAAGAGTGTTTGGTATGTTTGCTGCCTTGAGTTGTATATGAAAAAAGCAGGATAAAAATCTAAACAAAAACAGTCATCAGGACTTGAGAATGACTCGGAGAAGAACGGCCTACCATGAATGATGTTGGGATGCAATCACATGTTGATAAATCATTCTCCCTTTCCCAAAAGCCAGAAAGAAAGACACAAAACGAAGATCTTACAAGAATACAAGTTAAAATGCCTGGACTGGTAAGATAGCAAATTACTTCAAGGAATACCAGTGGCCATTTAGCGACAACAATGCCACTCAGGTACCAGAAAGATAAAATCAAAAGAGCAGAATGTAGTCAAAAAGTAGACACAGAATCAGAATTTGAGCTTCTGATCTCTTTATGTATTTTTTTAAATCACAATTAAATTGTAGGTCAAACTTTAGAAAAGCTGTTTGTTTATTTGTAAATAGATATGCTAAGGATCTTAAGTATAAAACCATCAACATTAATAAAAATAGTTCATTTTTCGTTTGAATCTTATTTGGAAAAGAAGCATACCTAATCTGGAGCTAGTAATCTGTGGCCTTCACCTTGGATTATCAAGATGGTGCCTCCCTTGGATGAGATGATCTATTCCGATTTGTTTGTTCTATTGAATAATTTTGGGGATACAGGCACATGTGATGACCAATAATTTGTTTTTAGATACAGCAGCATGTATCATGTATGTTGCTCTTCTAGCGTGCTTTGCTAAGTACTTAAGGAGCTTGTAACTTTGGGCATATGGCAGACTCTGATAAGTTGATAGGCCATTTCTAAAGCAGATAAGCAAACAGTCCATGACAGCTTAGGATACTGCAGTACTTGGTTTACGTGTCTTATGTGATGTTATTAAAGAGCCTGGTCATTTTTACTCGAATTAAAAGTTTACCATAGCACATTGCAACTGCTTAAAATCACCTGGGACTTGCTTATGTAACAGTCACACATTTGGCTTCTAAACAGTGGGAAACTGAGCATTTTATATAGCAGGTTTAGCTAAGTGTCATCTCTGTGAAAATATTGTGTTTATTTGATATTGTCACATCTTCTAACCGTGATGTTTCTGGTTATTGTCTTTACTGCGGAGTGCATTGAATATTTTAGGATTTCCAAACTAAAATAAACTGTTAAACTGACTATTAAAAAAAAAAGCAAATACGAAGTATGGGAAAATAATTAAATTAAGAATGAGGTGGCATACTTTCTAGAGGTAGTGCAATGAAAACGCTTTAAGTCTCTTTCCCGTCATTTTTTACACATGCTTGAATTAATATACACTGTTCTATAATAAATTAAGTATTTTATGAGGAGAGGACAAGCATTTGTGTTCTGAAGGTCACTTCCCTGATTGTGGACTAGAATTTTTTTTTTTGCTGTGTGATGGTCAGGACTTAATAACAATCCTATGGATAGAATAATTAACCATTACTTGTTTATTATTAGTCTCGCATGAGACCATCAACTCCCAATTAAAACACTGCCTAATCAATTTTATTTTTTGCTCTCACTGGTTGCCCATAACTTTTCTAGGAAAAAAAAAGACTTAAAAGTGACCTACCGCAAAACATTGCTGTGTGTTTATGTTTAAATTGCCAGCTGTGGCCTTTCCCAGATTTTCTTCATCCAAGATTTCCCTCTGTGCTTAGCCTTGCTTTCCCCCCTCCCTCCCTCAGAGTTCTTAAAATGGCAAATACTTAGGAGTGAAATGTTGCTCAATATTTGAGCTAATTCTGTGAATAATTCTTGTCCAGTCAGATAATTTGAAGCGCCCTACAATGGTTTGGGAAATAAAGACCAACCAGATGCCTAGTACGGTGCAGAAAGTCCTGTTGGTTATGGACAAGAGAACGTCAGGAATGAACGAGGCACTGGACTTACTGAAGTGTAACGAGAATATTCCGTCTTCTCCTGGATATGCATCTTCTGATGAGCATATGGAACTTGGCAAGTATCCGTTCACGATTCTTGCATTTTAAAGGACAGCTACTTTAAAACCAATGCAGGTAGTCCTCGACTTACAACCCGCAATTGAGACCAACCTGTCTATCGTAAATGAGACATTTGCCCATTTTATGACCTTTCTTCCTAGTGATTCTTATCGCTGCATTTGATAAGTTACTAACCTGGTTGTTACGTGAATCTGGTTTTCCCCATCAACTTTGCTTGTCAGAAGGTCGCCCAAAGGAGATCACATGACCCTGGGACACAGCAACAGCCATAAATACGAACCCGTTGCCAAGCCTCTGAATTTTGATCACAGGATCATGGGGATGCTGCATAACTGAAGTGAACTACCAATAATTCTTTCTGGTGTCCTCACCACACTCTGCACAGCCTTCCTGTCCAAATGCCTCCAAACCACACAGTAATGCAGAGGAAACAGAGAATATAGAACTGAAAATTGTATAGAAGGAGAGAAAGGCAATGTGGAGGATAAATATGTCAGGAAGAGCAGATAGAAAATGCAGCAGAGAGGTTGACAGAAGTTTGGGAAATATTGTTGTGGCCACCAGCAGCCAGCAGAGCTGGCAGCAGATTCAGAAGTGAGGAGGTTCGGAGGAAGATGGGCCAGTCCTGGAGTCTGGGGAAGGCTCTGATGAGGGCCCTGTGTCGGAGGCAGAGAGAGGGGCCAGAGTTGTATGCAGTTATCAGCTGCCTTCAAAGTAAGACATCAGTGAGGCAGACGAACAGCTGGAGCCTGTTCCCAGTGTGCGCATGCACAGAATTGCCAGACAAAGGGAACAGCTAAAGAACAGGGGGGCACTTGGGGGTAAGGCCACACAATGAATGGCCCTCCCAGAGGAAATAAAAGAGGAGCGAAAGGGGAGTGGAGTTTACAGGAGACATTAGTTCGCTTAATTGGTTTATGGCTCTCCGAGACTCCTTGCCAAGTGTTGCAGATAAGGTCTGTGACTGTAAATCCTCCCTCGAAAGACTTTGCTGGATGTGAATGAGCAGAATTCACAGTAAATTAATAAAAGGGGTTTTGTCAGGACAAGGAGTTTTTTTCATGCTCTTGGGAAACCTCTGTCAGAACAAATACGGTGTGTGACAGACCTCATCCCTGTCTTCACTGGGTCGCTCATGATTCTTGTGTACCCTGGAGGCCTCCCATTTTTTATTCCTAGTCCACGGCGGTGAGACATGGTAGCTTAAAAGAGATAAAAAATACATTGAGTTTAAGATGGTGGCTAGAGTGTATTGTTTATAATCAAGATAATTGTCTTGGCTAAAGCTTGGTGGGAAAAAGAACCAGGGATAATAAAAACAAACAATCACCTCCCGGAAACGAGTGGCTTCAAACCAGTTTTGCAGACCTGTCAAGAAATCTGGACACAGAGGTTCATAAACCCTCCAAGGGGTTGAGATCCATAATTTCATAGTTTCTGAAATTGAGTTTCATAAATTAAAAGTTAAAATTACCTTTTACTACATATTCTAAGCAAAGGGGACCTCCAAACTTGGCAACTTTAGACGTGTGGACTTCAACTCCCAGAATTCCTCAGCTAGACATGCTGGGATGTTGAAGTCCACAAGTCTTAAAGTTGCCAAGTTTGGAGCTCCCTGTTTCTAAGTGATACTTTTTTTGCCCTATGTGATTCAGTGCCAAATTTCACCTTGAGATTCTTCATAGTCTCTTCAAATAGTCTTAAGGGAAGAGTGCACAAATATTTTCATTTCAGAGATCTAATTGATAGTTCTCTTTAAAAAACAAATAACAGGCGCACTCAAAATAAGGCCCGAAGTAACTGAATTAAGCATGCTTGAGGAATTATTTTCTGTAGTTTATTTTTAGGTTGTGATCTCATTCACATGTAGTATGATAGCTTTTTTAAAAAAACTCAGAATATGTGGCAATGGCTAATTGAAAATCAAGCATGATTTCCTAAAGCGGACAAAATCTTATATCATCTTCTGGTAATGTGACTGTGTTAGAACAGTGTCAGGGAGATTGGCTGCTATATTGCCGAGACCAAAAAATGTGTCATTTTTTCTGCTAAATTATAGGTCACTGCAACCTTTCATTCCAAAGTCATTATTCACAACTAAAATACTTCAGGCAGTTAAAATATGCACATTGAAGCCTGGCTATTGTCACATTTTGTGGTTATTTTCCATATCTCCTGTATTTTTTGTTTTTTTATCTGCTTTTTTGAAATGCTGGAGGATATGACATGATATGCCACACAATAAATATTGTGATCAGATTGTTCAAACTGGATTATCAAAACCCCAGAGATTACCAAGCCAAAACATTCCAATTAATTTAAAATTCTTAAAGAAACGTTCATACCAAGTCCCACCTTGACTCCCTGAGACAACGTCTCTAAACAAAGAGAGATGGGCTGTTTTGTGAAATTGAGGTAATATGCAAACTTTATTTCTAGTTCATCATTGCTTAGCATTGCAAATTCAAATGAGAAGCTGTTTACTTGAGATTTTTGAGTAGTTTTCATGAAGAGATGAAACTAAGTTTAAAAGTTCTTTTAATGCTCAAATCCAAGATCACGATGAAATATGGTATTTTAGCTATATACTTCTCCCTGAATAAGAAATATTTAGCCCCTGTAATATTTTTCAGAAGCGTTTGTAGAATCTTTCTTTCTTCCAAGTTTTTCTTTCTTCCAAGTATGTTGCTCTGGATTTTTCTATTTTGGAATATATGCTCAATTCAGATAGTTTTGAATGTATATCCCTTCTTTTATACTGGCATTATATAAGAAGAAACAGGGTTTGGGTTTCTTGACAAGATACCATAATCTTTCTGAAATTAGGTAAGATATCAGCATAGTAATTCAAAAGATCTAACCCTAGAAAATATTTTATTCCGGGGTCAAGGATCTTATTCTTGTGTTGGGCTAGTTTGATTTAAGTGATTAAAGTGCAGAATTGCAGACAAACTCTGCCCACAGAAGTTTGATCCTGATGGGGCTCAAGGTTGACTCAGCCTTCCATCCTTCCAAAGTGGGTAAAATGAGGACCCAGATTGTGGGCGGCATTAGGCTGATTCTGTAAAGCCGCTTAGAGAGGGTTGTAAAGCGTTATGAGACAGTATAACAGAATTGGAAAGGACCTTGGAGGTCTTCTAGTCCAACCCCCTATTCAAACAGAATACTCTATACCATTTGACGCAAATGGTTGTCCAGTCTCTTCTTGAAAACCTCCAGTATTGGAGCACCCACAGCCTCTGCAGGCAAGTCATTCCACTGATTCATTGTCCTTAATATCAGGTATAGAAGCCAAAATGCTCTTGCTCTCTCTGGCATGGATTTGACGCTGTACCTTTCCATTGGCAGATGATCTTCCTGAATTGCAGGCGGTTCACAGCGATTCTACTCCACCCGCCCTCTTCCAGCTAAGTGCTCATGTCTCACATCAGGAATACGCAAGGCCTTCTTGGAACCAACACACCTCAGGCAGCAGTCCAGAAAGCGCTTATCTGTGCGAGAATGGCGTGAACTGGTTGACGGAGCTGGCAAATATAGCCACTAGCCCACAAAGCCCTCTCATGCAGTGCTCGTTTATAACACGTATGGGATATTATTATTATTATTATTATTATTATTATTATCATTATCATTATCATTATCATTATTATCATTATCATTATTATCATCATCAACATCATCATTATCTCTACAAATTGCAGGCTTGCTTCAAGATTCCTGTTTTGCATTAAAAGGTGGAGAGAGAGAGAGAATATGAATATTCATTCATTTCATTTTCATTTTATATTTATATTATATACTGAATATGTCTGTTTGTGTGCATGTATGTATGTGAGGACAGTGGTGATTTATTATTTTCATTCTAGTTGGAGCTTTGTATTCTGATTTGAATTTAGTGTTCAAAGTGTAATGGAAGTAATGAACCATCATTATATAGATACAGCTAGTCCTTGACTTACTACAGTTCATTTAGTGACTCTTTGAAATTACAACGACACTGAAAATAGCGACTTACAACCGTTTTTCATACATAGGTAAACTCTATTAAAATAAAAAAAGTTAGAAATAGTACAGGTAGTCCTTGACTTACAACGGTTCGTTTGATGACCGTTCAAAGCTACAACAGCACTGAGAATAGGTGGCAACTGACTCATATTTATGACAGTTGCAGTGTCCCAGGATCATGCGATCTCCTTTTGCGACCTTCTGACAAGCAATTTCATTGGGGTAAGCCGGATCCACTTAACAACCGTGTGACTGAACAATTGCAGCAATCCACTTAACAATGGTGGCAAGAAAGGTCGTAACCTGGGTGCAATATTTGCTTTATCGGGCTTAGCAACATAAATTTTGGGCTCAGTTGGGGTTGTAAGTTGAGGACTACCTGTACATAATTCGGGAGCTGCCCTACTTCCACTACAAATACAAAGATAGGGGTACTTTCCCCACATCTAACTTGCAGAGCTGATTACCTTGAAATAAAGAAGGCTACTGAGAATGTGTAGGGCCCTTCTTTTTCTCTGCATTAGTGTGTGATGGGTAAGAAAGTGAGTCAGGCCAATAGATATTAGAAGTGCCCCTTTTTCTGCTATCACTCAAGGAGCACTAGAATGTACCGTGTTTCCCCAGAAATAAGACAGGGTCTTATTTTCTTTTGATCTCCGAAATAAGCACTTGGCCTTATTTTCGGGGAGGTCTTACTATTTTTGGGGTGCAGGAGGCGGTAAATATGGTCACCTCATGGCTGCTGCTGTGTTGCAATATTTTTGGGAGGGGCTTATTTTAGTGCATGCGCTCAAAAGCCCAATTGGGCTTATTATCTGTGGAGGTCTTATTTTCAGGGAAAAAGGGTAGATACTAGTAGCCTGACAACTGGAAGAATAGCTTCCCTTTTAAAAAATATTCCTACTGAACAGTTGAGAATACACTATTTAGCTCAGTGAAACAACTAAATCAGCTACGAAAGCATTAAAAGAAGGAAATTGTACAAGTTATCACATTATAACTTGACCTGGATCTTAAAACGGGATCAGAATATGAAAACATCAGATTGCTGTGCTGAGAATTAAATCCCAAAGATCTACCCATAGTCACATAAATAAGTATGCGTGCTTTGAAATCCCTCCAGAAATCTTAATCAATCTGGGACAAAAAAAACACACACACACACACAAAACACAAAAGGAGCAAAACAGATCTGTAATCACTTCTGTTCTTGGCTCAACTAAAAATACTTCCTTGCTCAGATTGATCTGTTAATTATTTTCTTGGAACTTAGAAGCGATGTGTGGCTGGCTCTTCATAAAAGAAGGATTGATTCTCTTCTGTAAATGGCTATGTTGATTAGCATACTTGGTCTTGAGATAATGGGATGTTCCAGGAAAAGCACATCTTTCCAGCTCGGCGTTGGAACTATGGAGTCGTCGGTGTTTTTTGAGCTTGGTTGTTTTCTTGGAGATGCTTCATCACCTGGCCAGGTAGATTACATCTTTAGCACTGTTGCTCCAGGATCCAATCTGGGTCGGACCAGAGATTTAGTCTTCTGAGCTTTCGGGATTCGTGCTGGAGCCCATCCTCAGGAAACGTCTCTTTAGCAGACACACTCTTTAACAGATTAACAGAGTTGGAAGGGACCTATGTCATCTAATCCAACCCCTCACCCAAGCAGGAGACCCTACACCATTTCTGATAGATGGCTGCCCAGTCTCTTCTTGAAAGCTTCCAGGGATGAAGCTCCCATAACTTCTGAAGGCAACTTCTGTTCCATGGGTTGATTGTTCTCACTGTCAGAAAATTCCTCCTTATTTCCAGGTGGAATCTCTCCGCATGTTTTAGCCTCCAGTCCCCTAATCCGCTTGGTTGCTCTTTTCTGCACTCTCAACATCTTTTTTTATAGTGTGACCAAAACTGGATGCAGTACTCTAGGTGTGGTTTTACTAAGGCTTTATAGAGTGGTATTAGTATCTCCCTTGATCTTGAGTATTAGTACCTCATTCACTCTGGCAGAGAGAAGCTCCCCGAGGATGGGCTCTATCGATGAGAGACCCAGATTGGATCCTACAACATCCTGGGGCGCGTACATTTACCCTTCCCTCCCTGTTGCTGGAGATGTTGGGTAATGAAGTCCCTGCAAAGGAAACAACCAAACCCAGAGAGCTCCAAGGATTCCGTAATGGGACGCTTAGTTAGAATAGAAGTAATTTCCATGAATGAATGAATTAAATAATTAGCTATTTGCTCTACAAGGCTCTTTCCTGTCTTTTTGTCTTTCTGTAACCGAATGGGAAAGGAAGAGCAGTCACAATTTTAAAATTTTGAGTGTGTCTTATTGATAAAAGCAACACTTATGGAAATTTTTCTCTTGCTCAAAATAGGCCTGAATGATGGGGGTGGGGTGAGGTGGGGGTGGATATTGCATGTTGCACCAGTATTGATTGAAGATGATTTATCTTTTTATCTTTTATGTACACTGAGAGTTTATGCACTGAAGACAAATACCTTGTGTGTACAATCACACTTAGCCAATAAAGAATTCTATTCTATTCCATTCCATTCCCTATTCTATTCTATTCCATTCCCTTCTCTTCTCTATTCATTACATATCTATTCTATTCCATTCCATTCTTTCCTTACTCTACTCTACTCTACTCTCTATTCTATTCCATTCCATTCTTCTACTCTGCTCTGCTCTACTGTTTCTATCCTATCCTAGTGTTCAAGGAATAACTAAAGGAGGTTTCACGTTGCGACAGAAATGCTAAGCTGTATTCTTTGGGTATCTTCTTCCCTTCCTTGATCCACACCTGTTCACACATTGTTTTACAATCCTTTCTTAGGTCATCTCCGGTTCACTTACTAGCTACAAGCAAAAGTTTACATTCCTATGCACGTCCACCACCAGAATCTTCTCCGGATGAGACTGTTTTCCCCAAGCATCACGTTGAGGAAACACCCGATCAGACACGAAGGGTAAAAATTCTGTTACGTTGAAGTTGCCAAACACTAGAAACATTAAAAAAACAACCCTCTTATGTAGCATGACTTTATATGTTATTCCTTTATATGTGTATTTATTTAGCAACTAGAGGAATAGATCTTGTGCTGCAATGGGCAATTCAGACAAATTAGAAACGTGACAGCTTAGCAAAAGTCCCCTTTGAAGCTTGGATCAAATATAGCGGGGGAAAAGCAGACATTCCCAAAGTTGCTTTTTCAAAAACAACTGGACAGTAGTTTTTCCATGAAGACGTTCTGCTTCAGTCAGAACTGAAGAAGCTTCTTGGATCAGAAGCGAAACGTCTTCAAGGAAAAACAAGAAAGTCCAGCTGCTTTTTGAAAAAGCACCTTTGGGACACAACTATGACTTGGATGACTTGAGAATCTCCCTAGATGGAAAGCAGAGATGTTGCAGGAGACAAAACAGCTCGAACAGATGGAAGGAAGATTGTCTCATTCATTTCCAGACCATCCATCCACACCCACAGCTTGTCATTTGATCCTAGGCCAAGCCAAACATACCGGGACTTACTGGGAACAATGAGCTGTCATTGGAAGGCTCCCTTGCTTTGTCATGTCAGGTTAATTGTAAGCTTTTAGGACTGCTGCCTGAAGTTAATCGTGATAAGAGGTCGCAAATATATATTTTTATGTATTGGATTTCTATTCCACTTCCAACTGCTTGTTCATTGGAGTGAAATGTAACCTCAGAGGATTAGATTTAAAAAAAAAAGGGGGGGGGGGAGCAACCAACATTATTATTAAATTTATTTCTCTCTCCATGGAGCTATTCTGGGTGGCTCACAACCATAAGCTCAAAACCAAGAAATAAAAAGGAGGTTTAAACAAAACAGAAGTAAAGTAATAGAACAACAAAACCAAGAAGGAAAAAGAGAACAAAGGATATACATTGATATTAGTAATTATTATGTTACGTGCTTATGTAAGGAATGTACACGGGCTTTAGAGCATAATTAGAAGATGCGAAATTTAGGAATACGCAGGAAAAGCTTGGGAGATTGCTAAGTAAAGAAAAAATAACTCCAGAAAGTTTTCTGTTTCAGGGAGTCACATGAATCCACCGTTTTGTGTGAACAGACACAGAAATCTATACGTGCAAACTGTGGTTTTATTTTTTCAACAGACAAACAGTGAATCAGAGTCTGGCATTTTCTGTATGTCATCATTGTCAGACGATGATGATCTGGGATGGTGCCACTCTTGGCCTCCAACTGTTTGGCACTGTTTCCTTAAAGGTAAAATAACACTCCCCATTACATGACTGGGTTTAAGACTCAGGTTCGTCTTTTATGGTTGCATTGAATTCTTTTTTTTTCTCCCTCCTTTCCCTCCCCTAAAAAAAAAAAAAATTAGGAACACGTTTATGCTTTCACAAAGGACGCAATCAAGAATGGATCGATGTTGAAGATTTTGCTGGATCGGCCGGCTGCAGAAACGAAGCTGATGATTCTTTGGGTGTCTATAAAGTAAGCTCTTACAGCAATTTAAAGGAGAGGAAAATGAATCAGAATAGAACTGGAAGGGGCCTTGGAGGTCTTCTAGTCCAGCCCCCTGCTGGATTATCGCTTAAGAAGGGACTGTCTGAGACAAGCGATTGTCTCAGACAGTCCCTTCTTAAAAACCTCCAGTGATGGAGCATCCACAACTTCTGAAGACAAGCTGTTCCACTGATTAATTGTTTTCCCTGTTAGGAAGTTTGGCCTTAATTCCAGTTGCTTCTCTCCTTGGTTAGCATTTTCATCTATTAATTCTCATCCTGCCTTCTAGTGCTTTGGAAAATAAGTCGTCCCCCTCTTCTTTGTGGCAGCTCCTCAAATACTGGAATGCTGCTATCATGCCACCCCTAGTCCTTCTTTCCTCTAGACTAGCCAAACCCAATTCCTGCAACCGGGAAGCATTTATGCAAAGGGAAAGCATTTATGCAAATCCACTAAATGCCATGAAGTAATTCCCGTAAGAGAGAAATTACGGCATCCGAGAATAGCATTGTGAAGTGATAGGAAGAGGCCTGCTTGCTTACTCACCCTGGAGTGTTGCAATTTCCCCAGGACCAGCAGCTGGGCAATAAGTCACATGTCTGTACTTTACAAATGTATACCGTATTTTTCAGAGTATAGGACGCACCAAGATTTTGAAGAGGCAAATTAAGAAAAAAGGTTTTTGCACTCTGCAGACCTCCCCAAAAGAGCCCGTTTTTTGCAAAAAAAAAAGGGCATGAATAGCCTTTAGGAGGGTTGTAGAGTGCTCCTACAGCCTGTTTTTAGCTCATTTCTGCCCTCCCCATCCCCCAGGACCACTCTGGAAGCCACCTAAAGGCTCTGCACGGCCATTTTGGTGAAGGGGCGGGGTTTTTGGAGGCCAAAAATGCTGTATTCAATGTATAAGAACGCGCCCAGATTTTCAGCCTCTTTTTTGAGGGAAAAAGGTGCATCTTATACTCCAAAAAATATGCTGTGTGCATCTCTCTCTCTCTCTCTCTCTCTATCTCTATCTCTATCTCTATCTCTATCTATCTATATTATCTATCTATCTATCTATCTATCTATCTATCTATCTATCTATCTATATCTATCTATCTATCTATCTAATCTATCATCTATCTATCTATCTAATCTATCTATCTATCTATCTATATCTATCTATCTATCTATCTATCTATCTATCTATCTATCTATCTATCTATCTATCCTGCCTAATATGTAATACAGCACAGGTTCAAATCCCAGTAAGGGTATGGCTGGCTGATGAGAGCTAAATAGCTTGAAATAGATCTATACTAGTCTCCCTTTATTTGTTTATCAGCACAAATGCAACACACACACGTATGTATGTATGTATGTATGTATGTATGTATATTTGTAAACTGCCAATTCATGTGTAGTCAGCATAGTTTGTAAGGATTCCTGCCCCTTGTGGTTGATGTAGTAAGCCGTGTGATCCAGAAGTGGGTTTCTACCAGTTCGCACTGGTTCAGGCGAACTGTTAGTGGAAATTGGGACTGGGTCGCTGAACCGGTAGGGACTGTAGGCTGGCCATGCCCCTGAACCAGTTCTCCAGTCGACATTGCCGGCTTGTTTTTTAGTCTTTTTTTCATGTTCTACGCATGCGCTGAACAATTTACATTCAACGAACTGGCAGCAGCCCACCTACCCCTGGCGTTATCCCTTTCAAAACGTAACGATCGAGACTTTTAATTCTTTAGAAACAGGGAAGTGGCTCAGATAGACAGCGATGGGGCTGGACTCATTGGGGATTCTGACATCGGTTGTGTTCCTGCAGGGCTACGCTGCTGACGGATTGAAACTGATATCGCATGAAGAGAGCGTTTCCTTTGGCGAGTCAGTCCTTAAGTTGACTTTCGATCCCGGCACAGCGGCCAAGGATTTCCTCACTGCCGAGTGCAGATTAGATCACCCCTTCTACGTTAAAAATAAAGGTAAAGAAACATGTTCTTTTCTTCGTACATGATTTTTTTTTTAAAAAAAGAACATTCCTATAACCACCTCTGAGCCCAAAATTTCTGTTGCTAAGTAAAACATTTGTTAAGCTCCATTTTACGACTCTTCTTGCCACGGTTCTTAAGTAAATCTTGTTAAGTTAGTAAGACGATTGTTAAGTAAGTCTTGCTTCCCCACTGACTTTGCTTGGCGGAAGGTTGCAAAAAGAGGGATTGCGTGACCCCGCAACCGTCATAAATATGAGTCAGTTTCCAGGCATCTGAATTTTGATCACGTGACCATGGGGGTGCTGCAACGGTCGTGCGAAAGCCGGTCGTAAGTCACTTTTTTCAGTGCCGTTGTAACTTTGAAGGTTCGCTAAATGAACTGTTGATAAATCGAGAACTACCTGTATTCACAATCAAGAAATAAAAGCAGGAACAATTTTTAAGAACACTCTTTATTGTTGTGAATTACAGGCGGTCCTCGATTTACGACCACAGTTGAGGCCAAAATTTCTGTTGTTCAGAGAAACATTTGTTAAGTGAGTTTCACCTCATTTTATGACCGTCCTTGCCATAATTGTTTAGTGAGTCACGGCAGTGGATATGTTAGTAACCCGGTTGTTAAGCGAAACTTGCTTCCCCATGGACTTTGCTTGTCAGGTGGTTGCAAAGGGGGATCACGTGACCTTGGGACACAGCAACGGTCGTAAGTATGAACCAGTTGCCAAGTGTCTGAATTTTGATTTGTGACCACGGGGATGCTACAATGGTTCAACTGTGGGAAAGGGTGATAAGTCAATTTTTTCAGGTGCCGTGGTTACTTTCAACGGTCACTAAATGAACTGTTGTAAGTCAAGGACTACCTGTACTGAATTTGGAAAATATGCCAGAGTTTTTGTCTTAGCCATTTGATACCAGACCAAATCACGACAGAGTTATTTTGAGTTTCTTTCTTCAAGTTTTACAGTTTCTCAGAATAAATTGTCATTTGTAGCAGTCAAGATACCCGATTAGAAGCTGGAGACTGTGAGTTCAAGTCCCGCCTTAGCCGTGAAAACCAGTGGGTGATCTTGGACCCAATCCCTACCTCACAAGGTGGTTGTGGGGAAAATAGAAAGAGGAAGGTGCATTGGATAACTTTGCCGCCTGGAGTTATTTGTGAAAATAATAAAGATGGGATAGAAATAAATAGGAGTGGTGCGGTGGCCCAGGGGTGGAGCTCTCGCCTCACAATCAGGAGGCTGTGAGTTCGATCCTAAGTAGAGGCAGATATTTCTCTTTCTGGGCACAATGAGAATATATGTCCTGCACAAAACTCCGTATTGGCAACAGGAAGGACAACTGGCCAGTAAACACTTAGCTCCATTCAGTTACCCCGACTCCACTCTGCAAGGGATTATGGGGTCATTAAATGATGAGGATAATAAATAAATAAATCACCATTTCCCCAAAAATAAGCCCTCCCCGGATAATAAGCCCAATTGGGCTTTTGAGCATGTGTGCTAAAATAAGCCCTCCCCCAAAACTAAGCCCCCTCTGAAAATATTTCAACCCAGCAACAGCCATGAGATAACCACGCTCGCCACCTCCTGCACCTCAAAAATAATAAGACCTCCCCGAAAATAAGGCCAAGCGCTTATTTCCCGGGGGTGGGGGTGTCAAAAGAAAATAAGACCCTGTAAATAAATAAATAAATTTCATTATTTTTCCCATTTCCAAGGCCAGATCTACATTATTTCTCAGCTGCTTTCTCCTCTTTTGGCTAAGTTTTAAACCTTTCGGAATCCAGATTGCATCTGATTGTTTCTCTCTCTTTTTTTTTTTTGGTTTAGGTTGGTCTTCTTTTTATCCAAGCTTAACTGTGGTTCAGCATGGAATTCCATGTTGTGAAATGCACCTTGGTGATATCTGTCTACCTCGTGGACACCCTGAGGCCCTAAACTTTGACGATTCTGGTGTTTTTGATACCTTTAAAAGGTAATTCTTGAAGCAGAGACTGTATAATTCTGACTTTCCTTTCAAATATGTGAAATTCTGGTTTTGCCCTATGGAGAGGTGTTTTTAAATGTTGATTAAGAGCAAACAAATTGGATTATAATTCCCACACATCCCTAAAATTAAGCTATTTCAATTAATGCTTAAGCTCTTTTTAAAACCTGATGTTTTAAAGTAATAACATTTTTAATACTATTTCTAGACGGAATTTATTTAATTGAACATTCTAGCTTTACCTCTACTATCACTGCAAATCATAAACTGATTAAACTCTTTCCACTAGAGGGTGGACGGCTACCAATTCTAGGTTGTGTAAACAGATTCTCTAAGTTGGAAGCACATGTTTAAAGTAATTCCTGCGAACCTTATTTACTTCTTCAGCTACAATTCTGAAAGTAGAATAGGATTAATTTTAAGCTTATTCAATCAGACATTAAAGTCATTTGCATTTTTTTTTATAATGCTGGGTTTCATGGTAACAAGAATTGACCTAATCTTTCACTTAAAAGACCGTAGTATGAGTAGTAAATCTATATTGTTAGGTGTGGGGTCCACGGTGCTCTCTGAGCTTGGTGGTTTTTTTGCAGACGTTTCGTTACCCAGCTGGGTAACATCATCAGATTTATAACTGTCAGTTTATATAGAAATTAATCCGCTAAGAACACTCCCACTACTGACAGGGCAAGCTACTAGAGACCAAAACCCACTCCCATCTAGCACTGATGATGTTACCTGGTTGGATCATGAAATGTCTGCAAGAAAATCACCAAGCTCAGAGAGCACCAAGCACCCCCACAGTCCTCTCCCTCCTCCTCCTCTTCCTCCTCCTCCTCCTCCACTACCACCACCCTGTGAATTCTACTCCCTTCTATCACTGATGATGCTACCTAGTTGAATCTTGAAATGTCTGCAAGAGAATCACCAAGCCAAGAGAGCACCAAGGACTCCTACAGTCTTCTCCCCTTCCTCCTCCTCCTCCTCCTCCACCACCACCACCACCACCACCACCACTCTGTGAACCCTACTCCCTTCTATCACTGATGATGCTACCTAGTTGGGTCATGAAATGTCTTCCAAAAAGTCCTCTCCCCTTCCTCCTCCTCCTCCTCCTCCTCCCTCCTCCTCCTCCTCCACCCCCCACCACCCCCACCCGTACTCTGTGAACCCTACTCCCTTCTATCACTGATGATGCTACCTAGTTGAATTATGAAATGTCTGCAAGAAAATCATCAAGCCAAGAGAGCACCAAGGACTCCTACAGTCTTCTCCCCTTCCTCCTCCTCCTTCTCCTCCTCCTCCTCCACCACCACCACCACCACCCTGTGAACCCTACTCCGTTCTATCACTGATGATGCTACCTAGTTGGGTCATGAAATGTCTTCCAAAAAGTCTTCTCCCCTTCCTCCTCCTCCTCCACCACCACCACCACCACTCTGTGAACCCTACTCCCTTCTATCACTGATGATGCTACCTAGTTGGGTCATGAAATGTCTTCCAAAAAGTCCTCTCCCCTTCCTCCTCCTCCTCCTCCTCCTCCTCCTCCTCCACCCCCACCACCCCCACCCGTACTCTGTGAACCCTACTCCCTTCTATCACTGATGATGCTACCTAGTTGAATTATGAAATGTCTGCAAGAAAATCATCAAGCCAAGAGAGCACCAAGGACTCCTACAGTCTTCTCCCCTTCCTCCTCCTCCTTCTCCTCCTCCTCCACCACCACCACCACCACCCTGTGAACCCTACTCCCTTCTATCACTGATGATGCTACCTAGTTGGGTCATGAAATGTCTGCAAAAAAAAAACCCCAACCAAGTTCAGACAGCACCAAGGAACCCACAGTCCTCCCACTCCTCCTCCTCCTCTTTCTGCACTCTGAGAACCCTACTCCCTTCTTTCACTGATGATGTTACCTAGTTGGCTCATGAAATGTCCTTAAGGGAACCACCAAGCCCACAGAGCACCAAGGACCCCCACAGTTCAACCCTGAGCGACAAACATTCCCTTCTATTGAGATACAGTTAGCCACTACTTGAGGGTAAGCCCAGAATTGGTTTCTAAAGCGACCTTTCTTTTCAGTTACGATTTTACACCCATGGACTCCTCCGCGGTCTACGTGTTAAGCAGTATGGCTCGTCAGCGGCGGGCTTCTCTCTCCTGTGGGGGGTCCGGGAGCCCAGACTTTGAAAGAGCCGACTGTGGGCCCGCCCGATCCCCACAGACGTCCTCCATGTACAGCAAATCCGGCAAAAGCCACCACTCAGGGACTGCAAGTACTGTTAGTGCCACTTCTCCCAACAAATGCAAAAGACCAATGAACGCCTTCATGCTGTTTGCCAAAAAATACCGAGTAGAATATACTCAGATGTACCCAGGAAAAGATAACAGGTAAAGAGCCTCCCAATTCTGGTTTGTTTATTTATCTTATTTTATTATTTACTTGTCAACGTGCCCAAGGGAACAAGTATTAGTATAGAGACGGACATTATCTCATGAGATTGGTACAAGGATGGATTGTACCATATTTTTCAGAGTATAAGGCGCACCTTTCCCCCTCCCCCAAAAAGAGGGAGAAAATCTGGGTGTGTCTTATACACTGAATACAGCATTTTTGGCCTCCCGAAACCCCGCCCCCTTCGCAAAAACAGACGTGCAGAAGGTTTGGGAGGCTGGTAGAGTGCTCCTGGGGATTGGGGAGGGCAAAAGCGAGTGAAAAATGGGCCATTTTTTGCCCCCTCCAAGCCCCCAGGAGCACTCTACCAGCCTCCCAAAGCCCATGCATGTCCCGTTTTTTGCAAAAAAGAGGCTGTTATTTGCTCGTTTTTGCCCCTACCCAGCCCCAGGAGCACTTTGCAGGCCTCTCAAACTCTCTGCATGCCCTGTTGTTCACAAAAAAAGGGGGGGGGGGCGTGCAGAGGGTTTGGGAGGCCTGCAGAGTACAAAACCTTTTTTTTTTTTAAATTTACCTCTTCAAAATCTTGGTGCGTCTTATACTCCAGTGTGCCGTATAGTCCAAAAAACACAGTAAATAATTATAACATGGCCATGAACACATCAAATGAGTTCAATACAATGGGGACAGTAACACAGGGGTGCGCTTATGCACTCCCCCTTTACGGAACCTCTTAGAAATGGGTGAGGCGACAGTTCAAGGTTAACAATATGGGGGTTGAATACATAGACGATGTAGGTTCACCTCTGGCCTGCTGTTAATGAATGCGAACATTTGTTTTTATTTATTTATTGTCTTTTAAAAATCATTTTCAGCTGCCGAATGTGTACTTTTACGTATTGTACATATTGTAGTGTGCAGCAGCTGCCAAAACAGCCAACACAGTTCTAGGCTGCATCAACAGAGGGATAGAATCAAGATCACGTGAAGTGTTAATACTACTTTATAAGGCCTTGGTAAAGCCACACCTGAAATACTGCATTCAGTTTTGGTCGCCACGATGTAGAAAAAATGTGGAGACTCTAGAAAGAGTGCAGAGAAGAGCAACAAAGAGGATTAGGGGACCGGAGGCTAAAACATATGAAGAACGGTTGCAGGAACTGGGTACGTCTAGTTTAATGAAAAGAAGGACTAGGAGAGACATGATAGCAGTGTTTTGATATCTCAGGGGTTGCCACAAAGAAGAGGGAGTCAAACTATTCTCCAAGGCACCTGAGGGTAGAACAAGAAGCAATGGGTGGAAACTAACCAAGGAGAGAAGCAACTTAGAACTAAGGAGAAATTTCCTGACAGTGAGAACAATTAATCAGTGGAACAGAAGTTGCCTCCAGAAGTTGTGAATGCCCCAACACTGGAAGTCTTTAAGAAGATGTTGGATAGCCATTTGTCTGAAGCAGTATAGGGTTTCCTGCCTAGGCAGAGGGTTGGACCAGAAGACCTCCAAGGTCCCTTCCAACTCTGCTGTTGTATTGTATTTTTGAAATGTGACAAGTAGGAAAAACAAAACGCAAGTGTAATGAACCCAGGCACTTCAATTTACACAAGCTTACATGCTTAGCTTGGATTTTGTCATTTAATGGCTCCGAACGTTTTAGGGATGGAGTTATGAAAGGTGTATTTCCAGTATTAGATTCTAGATTAACTATTAAATAAAAAACTCAGAAATAGCACAGGTAGTCCTTCCCTTACAACAGTTCCATTAAAGACTGTTCGAAGTTACAATAGCACTGGAAAAAATGACTTATGACCATTTTTCACACTTATAGCCATTGCAGCGTCCCCAGGGTCACAAAATTCAGAGGCTTGGCAACTGACTCATACTTGTGATGGTCGCAGTGTCCCGGGGTGTTGGTGGTCAGGTGATCCCCTTTTGCGCCCTTCTGACAAGCAAAGTCAATGGGGAATCCAGATTCACTTAACAACCATGCTCCTAATTTAACCATTGCAGTGATTCACTTTATCAGCTGTGGCAAAGAAAGGTCATAAAATGGGGCAAACCAGTAACACGATTGTGAAGTGAATCTGATTGTCCAGTGAATTGATTTTGTTTGTCAGAAGGTTGCTGAAGGGGATCACCTGACACACACACACACACACCCAGGACACTGCATCCATTAGAAGTATGAATCCGTTGCCGAGTGTCTGAATTTTGATCAGATGACTACGGAGATGCTGCAATGGTCGTAAATGTGAAAAGCGAAAGTTCATAAGTCACTTTTTCAGTACCGTTGTAACTACGAATAAACTGTTGTAAGTCGAGGACTACCTGTATATTCCAGCTGAGCACTGATGTTGACAGGTGTGTTATGTTCCCCCAAAAACATCTCTACGGTTTTGTTAAGGCTGTTAAAAAACAGTCCTAGAAATTCCATTGAAAACGTTAAGAAAACTACTGCTTACGCTAAGGGTATTATGGAGTAGTTAAAGAAAAGTCCCGAGGAGAGAAATAAGTGCTGAAGTCTTTCCTGGATCTATTCTATTCCATTCCATTTCCTATTCTATTCAATTCCATTCCATTCCCTATTCTATTCTATTTTATTCCATTCTCTAGTCCAGTGGTCTCCAACCTTGGCAACTTTAAGACCTGTGGACTTCAACTCCCAGAGTTCCTCAGCCAGCAAAACTGGCTGAGGAACTCTGAGAGTTGAAGTCCACAAGTCTTAAAGTTGCCAAGGTTGGAGACCACTGCCTAGTCTATTCCATTCCATTCCCTATTCTGTTCTATTCCATTCCCTATTCTATTCCATTCCATTCCATTCCCTATTCCATTCCATATTCTATTCCATTCCCTATTCCATTCCATTCCCTATTCTATTCTATTTTATTCCATTCTCTAGTCTATTCCATTCCATTCCCTATTCTATTCCATTTCATTCCCTATTCTATTCCATTCTATTCCATTCCCTATTCTATTCCATTTCATTCCCTATTCTATTCCATTCTATTCCATTCCCTAGTCTATTCCATTCCCTATTCTATTCTATTCCATCCCATTTCCTATTCTATTCTGTTCTATTCTATTCCATCCCATTCCCTCTTCTCTTCCCTCTCTCTCCCCCCCCCCCTCTCTCTTTCACACTCACACACAAAGGAAATAGGGAAATTAACATTCTGCTGCTGGCTTTGCGTGACCCTTCTTCTCCCCATCTATTTCTTCTGCAGAGCCATAAGTGTGATCCTCGGGGACAGGTGGAAGAAAATGAAAAACGAGGAAAGGCGGATGTACACGTTAGAAGCCAAGGCCTTGGCTGAAGAACAAAAACGTTTGAATCCCGATTGCTGGAAACGGAAACGGACAAATTCAGTATGTGGTTTTTCCACTCTTGCCATTTCCTAGATTTCGTGGTCCTTAAGAGTATTGTAGAACGAAGCCCCATCCATGGGATGCAGGAATCACAGGAACACCTCCCCCCACCTCCTCTCCACGGAACCGGTCCCTGGTGCCCACAAAGATGGAGGCCAATGTTGTAAAAGAAACTGTTAAATAAAGTCCAGCTGGATTTTCTATGAAAGGTCCAGCTCTAGAAGGAGCCCCCCCCCCCCAAAAAAAATCTCTATTCAAGTGGTTCCAGTTTGCCTGTTCATTTGATGGTCCCAGACAAAGAGTAACACCATTAAGGTTATTCCAGAACACACAGGGACGTGGTGGCTCAGTGGCTAAGACACTGTGCTTGTCGATTAGAAAGCTCGGCAGTTCGGATCCCTAGCGTCGCGTAATGGAGTGAGCTCCAGTTCCTTGTCCCAGCTTCTGCCAACCTAGCAGTTGGAACGCATGTAAAAATGCAAGTAGAAAAACAGAGACCACATTTGGTGGAAGGTAACAGCGTTCCATGCGCCTTTGGTGTTTAGTGATGCTGGCCACATGACCAGGGAGACGTCTTCTGACAGCGCTGGCTCTTCGGCTTTGAAATGGAGAAGAGCACCACCCCCCTAGAGTCGGGAATGACTAGCACCTATGTGCGAGGGGAACATTTACCTTTAGAATACACACAAGATAATAGACCACTTGAGTCTATTCCAGGGGTGTCAAACTCACAGCGTCACAGTGGTGTCATGTGACATATTGGGATCCTCCCCCCCCCCGGTTTGCTAAACCAGGTGTGGGCGTGGCCAGTGCATGACCCATCCGGCTTGCGGGCCACAAATTTGACAGGCCTGGTCTATTCTGATCCTTGCTGCACTTAATTTTATAGTAGTCTTCACTCTCCTCCCCTCTTAAAATATATTAAAAAGGTAAAATTAGTTAAGTCCCTGCGGATTTTACTCCGCTAGAAGTTCCCGCCACACTTAAAATAGATTAGTGTCTTTTTAATCCATTGAGCTCAGCAGCCTATAATTTCTGTAAAGACGACATTTGAGAAAAAAGTTTAGATTTCTCTGTTGCTAAAAAAAGGGGGGAGGTATTAAACATAGTTGGTCAGTGCACTTGTCTCTTTAATTCTACCCAAATCCAAGGAGAGGCTTATAAATAACGGTCGCCCTCAACTTGTGACCACAATTGATATGGCGAAGTGGGAAATTCGCTAAGTAAGTTTTACCCCATTTTATGACTTCCTGCCACGTTGGTTAAGTGAATCCCTGCAGTTGATAAATCAGTAAAATGGTTGGTTTCTCCATTGACTTCGCTTGCCAGAAGGTCGCAAAAGTCACTGCAACCGTCATAACTGTGGGTCAGTTGTCAAGCATCTGAATGTAAATCAGGTGATGCTGCCGTGCTCCTAAGTGTGGAGAATGGCCAGGTCACTTTTTCCAGTGCCATTGTAACGTCAGACGGTCACCTAAGTGAACTGTTGTAAGTTGAGGACTACCTGTGGTTGAAATTTCACCTCTTACCTCCACCCGACTGAAAGTTTTGCCTCACTTACAGAGAACAGTTGCCGTAGTCTGAAATACTGCCGGTATTCGGTCCACAGGAGTTCTGGTTGTTTATTTTTCATTTTGTTGGTTTTTTAAAATTTAATAAACATTTGTTTTAAAAAATTTGATAGGATGCCGTGGGTTCCCACTGGCTTGGACCAGTTTGACTCAATAGGTAGTAACTCAGCCTGCCACGCCCCCAAACTGGTTCTGTAGGCGGCACCATCTTGTTTTTTACTACTGCGCATGCGTGTGCGCACACCCGAAGCGCGTCCTTGAGCAAACCAGCAGTACTACTGTGTTTTATAAGACAGGGCCTTGTTTTCTTTTGACCCCCCCGAAATAAGCACTTGGCCTTATTTTCGAGGAGGTCTTATTATTTTTGAGGTGCAGGAGGCCCCTTAATCTTGGCCCGTGGCCCAGCTGATCCAGAGAGGGCTGGAAGTTCTGTCTCTGGCACACTCTTGCCCAGCCCTAGCGCCTCTGGGCCTGCTGCTCTTTTTGCGGCTGCCTCTAAGAGAAGGGGCGCGATAGTGAGGATTTGCAGGAGCAGTCTTGGCGAGGCCGTTCCGCGTGGATGGCAGGTGCATGTGGGGCGCATGGTACATGTCCCCCCCCCCCCCGGAAATGGGGACTGGCTGCGAATGCATTTAAATATTTTCAGAGAGGGGCTTATTTTAACACATGCACTCAAAAGCGCGATTGGGCTTATTATCCGGGGAGGGCTTATTTTCGGGAAAACAGAGTAGAACCCAAACTGCAGCGTGTTCAAGTCCACTTCATGTTTTGCCTGTATGAAACTTGAACCCAGAACAAGTCATTAATTCCTATTTCCACAGACAATAGTTCCCGGGTCTTTAACAGGTGTTTTTCATCTGTCTTCCTTCCCAGGGGTCTCAGTAACATCAAGATGGAATTCTAATCAATCCACGGTGATGGGAGGAAGACACGATCAAGGTTTCGTGATTTGTTGTGGCGGTGTGACTATAAATACACTGGCATCATTGGAGTCACTAGGAATGAAGTTTTGCTTATTACAGTAGAGCATTAAGCAAGCTAAAAAGTATCAACCTTTAAAAGAAAAAAGAAAAAAAAACCAAATTGCCTTATATTTTTTCCCCCTTCCAAACTATATTATATGTCTATCAGGTGTAATAGGCTTGAACACGGATATCTGTGGTGCTAAGGAATAGTAGGAAGAAGAGAGGAGCTTTGTATAAAAAAAAGTTTTATTTTCTAAGGAAAAAAAAAATGCACAAAAAGGGGGAAGTTTAAAACATGTAACATCTGTTTATAGAACAATTCTTATTGCTGATTAATACGTATTGCACAAAACTATGTAATTATTAAACTACCAATTTTGCAAGCTGGAATTTTCTGACGTATAAATAGAATGAACTTCTAGCTTGCCCGGTGCCAACAAAAATGATCAGAATACGTGGCAAAGCGAAGAGTATATATAATGTACGCTATATGTAGCAAATCGTCGTCTATACGGGAAGGTGGGCACATTTATAATTTCTATTTTGGGTGTGATGCCTTCTCCAGTAAAATTAAAGGGCTGGTGAGAAGCCCTGAGCTGCATTGGAAAAGATGAAACCCACAAAGAGATTGCATTGTTCAAGAGGAATGGTGCTTTCGTAATACTTTCATTTAATGTTAATTTTTTTTTTCCTATGCTGCGTATTTTTAAAAAAGATTTTATTTTGCCATAAAGACATCATTTATGGTGGGGACAAACCTTGCACTTATTTTCGGTGCAATATTTGCACTTTACTTTTTTTTTCCCCTCCCCTCCATCTATCTAAAAAAAATAGAGCAGATATATATATTCGATTAATGGCTACTTTTGCTGTGAACATTTACAACATAGCTTTTTAATATTACTAAAAATAGTGTGTTTCTGTCAAGAAATCACAAAAGAAATGTCAGCACCTGATATGTACGTCTCTACATGTTGCTCCTATGATTTTGCACACTGTATTCTTGTATTATTTCAAAATAAATTGTAAAAAATTATTCTTGTATATTTTCTCTATATAAAATATATGAAGTATCACAATACCGTCTTGTGAATTGATCTTACTGAGTGCTTAATTGAAGGAATGCTTGGAAACGGACTGGTAGAAATATTTTAATTACATTTCCAATTATAACATTGTACATAGAACATTACACTGGCGTAATCTGAAATATTTCATGTCAACATAAAATATGTATATGCGTGTGTGTGTGTGTGTGTGTATATATATATATATATATATATATATATATATATATATATATAATTTGTGTGTGTGTATATACATACACATACTTTACGTGTTTATACTTTATGTGTATCTAGTATAGATCTATTTCAAGCTATTTAGCTCTCATCAGCTAACCATACCCTTACTGGGATTTGAACTTGGGGTGTTTATCAACCTCTAAGCCACAAGCTCTCCTCCCTTATCAGCTGAGCCAGGGGAATGATTAGATGTTTTTGTCAAGGCACCTGATATGCCTACACACACACACACACATATGCACGCAAATATATACATACACACATATATAAACATACTGTGTGTGTATACACACATTGTGTTTATACACACGTGTGTGTCTATACACACATCTGTATACCGTGTTTTCCCTGAAAATAAGACAGGGTCTTATTTTTTTTACCTACAAAATATGGCTTGGGCCTTATAAGGGGATGGTTTGTTGAGTCTTCCAGCAGTGGCTGCTGTGGGCGTACGCTCTGCTAGCAGCTGGCCCACAACCATAGAGCGTATGCCCAGAGCGGTCACTGCTAGAAGACTCGGTTTGGAAGTCGCCGAAAAAGCCATGCTGGGATGGCGGTGGCAGCGGAGGTGCCCTGGCTCTGCAGGGAGAGCTGGGCCAGGGCACCGCAAGGCTGCAAGGCCCGTGAGCAAGAGCGGAACAGCTGCTCGCGCAACCCCCCTCTCCAGCCGTGCAGAGCGCCATTCACTGTCATTTCAAAAGCGCTAAGCCGCGGGAGCCGGGTAGCGGCAAACAGGTGCTCACGCGGCTTGGCAATACCCCTAGGTCAGTGAATGGTGCTGTGCCCGTCTGGAAAGGGGGGGTTTGCCGGGTGGCTGCTCGTGAGCATGGTCGCTTCATGGCTGTTGTGTTGCGCTGCTGTTCACCCCTGAGGCTGTGCCCGTCTCTTTGGGAGCCTGCTCGCAAGAGAGCAGCTTCCCGGCAACCCCCCTCTTCAGCTGGGCACAGCGCTGCTCACCAACCTAGCGGTATCCCGAAGGCGCCAAGCAACGTGATCACCTTCCCCCCCCCGGTTCCCGCGGCTTGGCACCTTCGAGATACCGCTAGGTTGGTGAGCGGCGCTCTGCCTGCCCGGTGGTGCTGAGTTATCCAGGGGGCTTATTTGCAAGGGGGGTGGTCTTATATTTTTGTCCCCCAGAAAAATGTGGCATGCCCTTATTATCAGGACATGTCGTATTTTCGGGGAAACGCGGTATATGTGTGTGATATTTTTAAACTCGAAAGTTACGGAAAAGAAAACATTAAATCCAAGCATTTTTTTCCCCCTCGTCAATTTAGAACTAGCTCGTTTTACCAACGCAGAAATAAAGCCTTTTCAAATAGAAACATTTGATTTTCAATTAACACCAAAAAAATATAAAAATACCATTCGGGGAAAAAAAAGCTCGAGAGATGCAGAATTGCATTGGAGGACGAAAGTCGAAACAGGCTGTGGACTGAGAGAGATGCTACGCGTAGGAAATCAGGAGTATAAACCGTGTGTGTTGCTCGGGGCTTCCAATCTTTTGCCGACAACCCATTTACTGAAGAGGGGTCAGCGCCCTCTGCAGCAGCTGCACCATGACGGGGTAGACGGGGGCAAATTCTTTGCCTTCTCTGCTTCTCACGGATTGAACATAAGCTTCCAGGGCCCCCCTGATTAAAAGAGGGAATATACGGGGATTAAACACTTTGGTTTTCGTTATAATAAAACTAACAATACTGTGGCTTTCAAAGGGATCGCGGCTTTATTGCTTAGGTCTTAAACGACCCACCTTATCCTCAAAACGGGTGATTCTCTCTCTCTTTCTCTCTCTCTGTTTCTGTCTGTCTCTGCCTCTATTTGTCTCTGTCTCTGTGTCTGTTTCTGTCTCTCTGTGTCTTTGTCTATCTGTTTCTCTGTCACTATCTGTTTTTCTCTGTCTCTCCGTCTGTTTCTCTATTTGTTTCTCTCTGTCTCTGTTTCTCTGTCTCTGTCTGTTTTTCTCTGTCTCTGTTTCTCTGTCTGTCTCTCTGTTTCTCTCTGTTTTTCTGTCTCTGTTTCTCTCTCTGTTTGTTTGTCTCCCTTTGTCTGTCTCTCTGTTTCTTTATTTGTTTCTCTCTGTCTCTGTTTCTCTCTGTCTGTCTCTCTGTTTCTCTATTTGTTTCTCTGTCTCTCTCTCTCTCTGTCTGTTTCCCTTTCTGTCTGTCTCTGTTTCTCTATTTGTTTCTCTCTGTCTCTGTTTCTGTCTCTGTTTTTTCTCTGTCTCTCTTTGTCTCTGCTTGTCTCTCTATTTGTTTCTCTGTCTCTGTTTCTGTCTCTCTCTGTTTTTCTGTCTCTCTGTTTCTCTCTGTCTCTCTGTTTCTCTATTTGTTTTTCTCTCTGTCTCTGTTTCTCTCTCTGTCTGTTTCTGTCTCCCTTTCTCTCTGTCTCTCTGTTTCTCTATTTGTTTCTCTCTGTCTCTGTTTCTCTGCCTCTCTCTGTTTTTCTCTGTCTCTGTCTCTCTTTGTCTCTGCTTGCCTCTCTCTATTTGTTTCTCTGTCTCTCTCTGTTTCTCAGTCTGTTTTTCTCTGTCTCTCTCTGTCTCTGTTTCTCTCTCTGTGTCTGTTTCTCTCTCTGTTTCTCTATTTGTTTCTCTCTGTTTGTCTGTCTGTCTGTTTTTCTCTGTCTATCTGTTTCTCTGTCTCTCTGTTTCTATGTCTGTTTGTCTCTCTGTCTGTCTGTTTGTCTTTCTGTGTCTTTCTCTCTCTCTGTCTTTCTGTTTCTGTCTCCCTGTCTCTCTCTCGTGTGTGTGTGAGTGAGTGACTGCAGGCAATTGAGCCTGACATTTGTGTTGCTAAGTGCGTTTTGTCCCATTTTACGACCTCCTGCCCCGGTTAAGTGAATCGCTCCAGTTGTTAAGAACAGGGTTGTTAAGTGAATCCGGCTTCCTCGCTGACTTTGGAAAGGGCCAACGGAATGAGAACCGTTCTGTTCATAACTTCCCAGCACCTTTTAAATTTTTGAACGGAAATGAAGACCTGCGCCAGGAGAAAAAGCGTCTTATTCTGTGCGTTGAGTCAATCGCTGCGGTTATTCAGTTAGTAACCCGGTCGTTAAGTGAATCTGGCTTCCCCATTGACTTTGCTTGTCAGAAGGTCGCAAAAGGGGATCACGTGACACCCCTCCCTCCCCCGGGACACTGCAATCATAACTGTGAGTCAGTTGCCAAGCATCCGAATATAAATCACGTCAGAATGGGGATGGCTGCAACGGTCGTACGTGTGAAAAAGAGTCATAAGAAATTCTTTTAAGTGCTGTTGTAACTTTGTACTGTCACTAAGTGAACTGTTGTAAGTCAAGGACTGCCTGTACCTATGTAGCTATGATTAATCCCTCCCCGAAAGCAATCGTATTTCCAGCCAAGTTTGATTTAAAATGTACACTTGAGTTCCTAGGTGAGGTAGATCGCTGAGAGGTGATCTATCCAGAAAGATGAAGAGAGTTATCAGAAATGAAACCCTGAAATATTCCTAAATTAACCAAAAATAAATAAAATATGCCTGACCGTATTAAAATGAGCCGCTCTTTCTCTGCCGGATGATCATCTAGCCACCGCGAGTAACGAGCAATGGTCCAGTCTGCTCTCTATAGTTAATAAATAAAATAATTTAAAAAATTAACAAGCTTCTTAGTGACACAAAGAAGTGACGGATATTACTATCCAATGATTATAGTAACCAAAGCACGAATCTATTTGGAGAAAAGCTTTTGAGAAGAGATCAAATAATACGATGTATTGTGATAGTAACAGGAGTCGGCAACCTGCAGCTCTGGAGCCGCATGTGGCTCTTTCATTCCTCTACTGCAGCTCCCTGTCATCGGTTGGCTCTACAATTTGATAGGGCTTTCGGTTAGGACAGGTAGAGGAAAAAGGACGCTGCACTAGGAGGAGACTCTATGGCGGGGGAACCGGATTTCTGGTTGGCTCCAGAATTGAATGCAGGGGGTGGGGGTGTTGCCGGGAAGGGGGGGGGGCTTCCAATTAGGACCTTTGTGGCTCTTTGAGTGCTTAAGGTTGCTGACCCCTGCGATATTAGTACAATTTATAACTGCGTTTCTCGGTCTTGGGAACTGGAAGACGGGTGGTCTTCAACTCCCAGAATTCCTCAGCCAGGGGAAGTGAGTCAAGCTCACTTTGACAAATGTCTCACTTAGCAACAGACATTTTGGGCCTCGGATGTGGTCGTAAGTCGAGGACGGCCTTCATTTTGTCGAAAAGGCTTGCATCGTCTCATTACCTGGAAAGGGGATTTCAGTTCGGGTGGGGCCCTCGTGAATAAGAACTGGATGACGGTGCTGTACGGAATGATGTCTCCCACCGCTGGACTGTTGGAGATATGTTCGCTGGTCTGGAAGAGCATTGGTCTGGGGCAGGAGGAAGCATGATGGGGAAGACATCAGAACATGAAGACTTTGGAACAATTGAGTAGCAGAAGGCTTATCATAGTAGATGCCAGAGTTACCGTAGAGCTGGGCCAAAGAGGGCCCATTCTAGAAGACCTCCAACTCTGTTATTCTATTCCAACGATAGGAGAACCTTTTTGGCTACCGTGCCAAAATCGGTGGGAATGCAGGGGGTGGTGGTTGTGCCCAGACGTGCTATACCCACAACACACACCCTCAATGCGCACGTGACCTACGACACCCCCATCACACATTTTTGGCACATTGTTTTACCCTCCACACGTTCCAGAGGCTTTGTATGAGCCTGGGGAGGGCGAAAACAGCCTCCACCCACGCCCGGATGCCCTTCGGAGGTTTCAGGAGCTTCCCTGAAGGCTCCGGAGGGCGAAAAACGGCCCTACGAGCAAACCGGAAGTCCATTCCTAAACTTCCTGTTTGTCCGTAGGGCCGTTTTTTTGTGCTCCGGGCCTTCTGACAGGGCAGTGCTTCGGGTGCCCTAACAAATGGCTCCATGTGCCACCTGTGGCATGAGTGCCATAGGTTCGCCATCACGGTTCTATTCTGTCAAACCATGACAGCGAACCTATGGCACACGTGACGGAAGGGGCATGCAGAGCTGTCTCTCTGGGCAGACGAGCCATCCCGTGCGCGGGGCCACCAGAAATAGAAAGAGCAGTCGCCCGGTGCGCATGTGGGCGCCGGGAAGACAATCTTCTCTTTTCTGGTGCGCATGCTAGTCTTCGCACGCACATGCATGCCAGAAACCAGACGATCAGGTGGCCGGTGCGCATGTGTGTGCCGGAAACCCAAAGATCATCTTCCTGGCGCACACATGCACATCAAGAGGTTGTTCTTCTGGTTTCCGGCACTCAGTGCCGAAAAGGTTTGCCAACACTGCTGTAGAAGCTAAGTTTAGTTTTCACAACTATGCCACACAGACTCATTTTGTAAGAAGGGACCTTGGAGGTCTTCTAGTCCAACCACCTGCTCAAGTAAGAGACCCTATGTCAGAGGTGTCAAACTCAAGGGTTAGGGTTCTGGCCTGTGGGGTGCTTAGATCTGGCCCGCAGTGCCTCCGCCAGCAAAAACAGAGCTCGGGAGGGTCGCCTACGCTGGCAGAGGGCTCCAGGAGGCCATTGTGGCTGAAAACGGGGCCTCCGTGACTGCCCACGCCCACACCTCCCGAGATCAAACACAACCCTAATACGGCCCTCAAGGTGGCGCAGTGGTTAAATGCAGCACTGCAGGCTACTTCAGCTGACTGCAGTTCAGCAGTTCGGCTGTTCAAATCCCACCAGGCTCAAGGTTGACTCAGCCTTCCATCCTTCCGAGGTGGGTAAAATGAGGACCCGGATTGTTGTTGGGGGCAATATGCTGACTCTGTAAACCGCTTAGAGAGGGCTGAAAGCCCTAGGAAGCGGTATATAAGTCTAACTGCTATTGCTATTGCTCAACGAAATCGAGTTTGAGCCCCCCTCCTTTCTAGAAGCGTCTACCGTTTATCATCGGTTTCCAGAGTTTTGAGTTTTGCCCCTAACGACACTTCACTAATAGCAAAAACACACCCTTTGCTAATTTATTTGGGCGGGATTTCTCGCACGCCCTCTGTTTTCAAATCGGGCGGGTGACTGTTTGCAATAACAGTGTATTATTTTAATGAAGCCTTCCTCTGCCACCCTGTTATAAATTCTCGGCTTCCAAGAGGGAAAAATAGGGAGGAGGGAGGGAGGGAGCCCTTTGTGGGACTTGCGGCAGCTCATTATCGCAAGAAGCGAGATTAAAAAAGAAAAAGAAAAAGAAATGCGAAAAAAAAAATACAATTGAGCTGACAATTTACACGGCAAAATTTCTCCGGGGTTTTAGTCACAGGCTGAATTAAAACCCCCAAAGGGGGGTGGGGGAATCAAAGATAATTGGTTGCTAATTTACATGTGATGCTGCCAGAGGATTTTAATTAAAGCCTCCAAAAGTGAGAAGCCACTGATTATTTTTTGTTGTTGCTGCTGTTAATGAAAACAACTGAATCACAGCCTCAGCTGTTGAAACATCACTTACCTAAATGATCTCAAGAGTTTGTAGGATTTTCCCAGGTCGGAGACGCGTCTGCACAGGGGGGCTATGGCTAACTCCATCTGCAAGAAGAAACCGTTTGGCTTTCATCTGCTACTATGATGGATAACATTGATAGATTATACATTTATAACATGGTTTATGTCGATGAATGTGTTTTTACGAGGACTATGATCTTGAATTATCGCTTATTCCTTGTGCATGTCCAATCAAATTTGTCCAATAAAGAATTCTATTCTGTTCGTTCTGTCCTGTCCTATATTCTGTTCTATTCCGTTCCATTCCATATTTTTTATTCTATTCTAATAATTCTAATTCTAAATTCTGTTCTATTCTGTTCCATATTTTCTATTCTATTCTATTCTATTCTAATAATTCTAATTCTAAATTCTATATTTTATTCTATTCCATTCCATTCCATATTTTCTATTCTATTCTAATAATTCTAAATTCTATATTCTGTTCTATTCCATTCCATATTTTCTATTGTATCTAATAATTCTAAATGCTAAATTCTATACTCTATATTCTGTTCCATTCCATTCCATTCCATATTTTCTATTCTATCAAATAATTCTAATTCTAATTCTAAATTCTATACTCTATATTCTGTTCTATTCCATTCCATTCCATATTTTCTATTGTATCTAATAATTCTAATTCTAAATTCTATATTCTGTTCTTTCCATTCCATATTTTCTATTCTATCAAATAATTCTAATTCTAATTCTAAATTCTATACTCTATATTCTGTTCTATTCCATTCCATTCCATGTTTTCTATTCTATTCTAATAATTCTAATTCTAAATTCTATATTCTGTTCCATTCCATTCCATATTTTCTATTCTATCTAATAATTCTAATTCTAATTCTAAATTCTATATTCTGTTCTGTTGCATTCCATGTTTTCTATTCTATTCTAATTCTAAATTCTATATTCTGTTCCATTCCATTCCATTTCATATTTTCTATTCTATTCTATGTAATTATTCTAAATTCTAAATTCTATTCTATTCCATTCCATATTTTCTATTCTATTCTAATCATTCTAAATTCCAATTCTATATTCTGTATTTTATATTCTATAGAACTAGAATTCCCTATCTCCTAGTGATCGGTCCAAAGTCACCCGGTTGGCTTTCATGGCTAAGGCAAGACTACAACTCCCTGTCTCCTGATGATTGGCCCAAAGACACCCAGTTGGCTTTCATGATTAAGGCGGGACTAGAACTCTCGATCTCCTGGTTTCTAGGCCATTGAGAAGAACTGGTCTCCCACGCAGGGAATTGGAGAGAGATTTTATCCATCTCAAAGGGAAAACTTGCTAGATCTTCTTCCGTCAATCTCCAAAGTATCTCCAAAGTTCAACAGAAGCAAGATCCACTCGGCAACAAGGAGCAAATTTTCACAATATCCCAAACAAGAAGTGCATTTGTGGATTAAAACCCATCGGGTTCCTCACGCCTCTTCTACTATAGGGTACACTTTTGCACAGAGCACCGCGCTAAATATCTGACACCTCTTCTGCTGAAATTCCCAGGCCATTTGGAACAATTTTACACTTCCTTCTTCCTGCCAGACAAAAATGAGTCTATCGCCCGTAGTGTGGCAAAAACTGTGTACGGCAGCACAATCGGGTTTGATAACGTCTAACATCAGCTTTTCTAACAGCTGCCGACCGACAACTGAGCGTAAAATTTAGCTCTTACTCGTTGGCGTGACCCGCTCTGTAACAAACAATTCAATGTATCCATCACTATAATGCCATTTTTAAAAGCTCTTTTTTAAAAAAAGTAACGAGGAAACCTTCTGTTGTGGCCTGTCAGCCATGGGCCCCTCCAGGAGCCGAATCAGAGGAGGAGGAGGAGTGGGAGTCAGGGGCAGCATCAAAGCAACCTGATAAGGAGGAGAGCCTGTGGCTTAATGGCTAAGACGTCTGCCTAAGATGTAATATAGCACAGGTTTGAATCCCAATAAGGGTATGGCTAGCTGATGAGAGCTAAATAGCTTGAAATAGATCTATACTAGTCTCCCTTTATTTATTTATCAGCAAAAATACAACATATATATATATATATATATGTATGTATGTATGTATGTATGTATGTATGTATGTATGTATGATAGAGATAGAGATAGAGACAGATATAGATATAGATATAGATAGATAGATATAGGTATAGATAGATAGATAGATAGATAGAGATAGATATATAGATAGATATAGATATAGATAGATATAGATAGATAGATAAATAGAGATAGATAGATAGATAAATAGAGATAGATAGATAGAGATAGAGATAGATAGATAAATAGATAGATAGATAGAGATAGACAGATAGATAGACAGACAGACAGACAGACAAAAAGATAGAGATTTCCTTCATCTGTTTCTGCCTCTGTTATGCTCACATTTCGTTCTTTTGATAGTAGAGAGCCTCCTGGCATTTAAAGGGCAAAATATTATTCCCCAACTAACACAACTTAAAATGCTCCCAATTACTATAACCTTAGTGCCCTTGGTTTTGGTTTTTTATTATTATTATTATTCAGCGACAAAGATCCTCGTAATGATTAGGTCGTAAGGTGCAACAATTCCTAGATGATGCCTCGTGGCATATATAAATGTCAAGAAAATGTCATTTAAAATTATCTCGCTGATCTCTGGAAATCTTTTTTGAGTCTGGCCAATATATATACTGTACCGAGGGTGAAAATTGAGCCGTGTAGTTGGCATAAGTAATGGTTATTGCCTCCCCTTTTCAGCTTACTCGGTCCTTAAATATAACCATCTTGTTTTGTATCGGGGGTGGGTGGGTGGGTTATAATTTGCTTCCTTCACACTATTTCAATAAGAGAACCCCCAAATGTATAAATCTGTGTTTGTAATGCATGTTTGCATCTGTAGCTTCCACTGGAGAAAATTCCATATGTGTTTAATCACATTTGGAAAATAAACCTATTCTATTCTGTTCTGTTCTATTGTGTTCTGTTGTTTTGTGCTGTGCTCTTCTGTTCTCTATTTTCTATATTCTTTTCTCAATTAGTCTCCTCTACTCTAGCCTCTGTTCTGTTCGACTCTGTTCTGTTGTTCTGTGCTGTGCTGTTCTCTATTTTCCATATTCTTTTCTTGTCAAGTCTATGCTAGTCATGTTTTGTACTCTATTCTACTCTGTTCTGTTGTTCTGTGCTGTGCTGTTCTCTATTTCTATATTCTTTTCTCGTCTAGTCTAGTCTACTCTAGTCCTCTGTTCTGTTCTACTCTGTTCTGTGCTGTTCTTTATTTTCTATATTCTTTTCTTATCAAGTCTACGCTAGTCATGTTTTGTTCTGTTGTACTCTATTCTACTCTGATCTGTTGTTCTGTGCTGTTCTCTATTTTCCATATTCTTTTCTTATCAAGTCTACGCTAGCCATGTTTTGTTCTGTCGTACTCTATTCTACTCTGTTCTGTTGTTCTGTGCTGTGCTGTTCTCTATTTTCCATATTCTTTTCTCATCAAGTCTACTCTAGTCTTCTGTTCTGTTCTATTCTACTCTGTTCTGTTGTTCTGTTCTGTTCTCTGTTTTCTATATTCTTTTCTCGTCTACTCTACTCTATAACAGTTTAGTTAAAAAGGGAATGTTAATGCTGTTTATCAACCTTAATGGGAGAGGTGGTATTCAGAACGGTTCGCCCGAACTGGTAGCGGAAATCGCGTGTGGCCTCGCCCACCCGCCCTGGCTCTATGGCATCCCATTTAGGCCCTTTTTTCAGCAAAAGCGCATGCGCGGAAGGTTGAGCGCGTGCACGGAGGTGGCGCGTGCTCACATTTGTGAACCGGTAGGGAAGGTAAGTGAATACCACTCCTGCTTAATGGCATATATAAATAAGAGCTCACATATTCCAATAGAAGAGAATACATTGTAGCTCAGGGTTGAATTGTTGGGATCCTTGATGATCTGAGCATGGCTGTTTGTAGATGTTTCATTAACCAACTAGGTAACATCATTAGCGCTAGGAGGGAGCGGACTTTGTGGAGTGGAAGAGAAGGAGAAAGGGACTGGAGTGTCTCTTTTATTAGTACTCTAATCAAATCTGGTTCTGGTTCTTCCCCACCCCCCTAACATAATTCAGAATAGAATGATGTTTACTTGAAAGGACATGCAGCCATTGGTCCAGAAGGGCATAGGGTCTCCCATTTGAGCGGGGGGCTGGACTAGAAGACCTCCAAGGTCCCTTACGACTCTGTTATCCTGTGTAACTCTACCCCTAGCCCCGCGTGAAACCGACGAGTCGTCTTTTGAGCTCAAGAGCGCAGATCGGGAGCCGAGCGGGATTCACCTGAGCGAAGTCGGCCGCCAGCCTCATCTTCCCTCCTTCGCCGAGAGGCCGGAGGAGGCTGGCGTTGCGGATGAAGACCTCAATGGCCCTCTGAGCGATGCCTTCGGTCCTCTCGTAGACAAAATCGTAGCATTCAAAGTGCCTGAAATAGTCGTTCATCACCCTGGAGATGAACCCCTGTAGCTCCTTCATGTACAGAGAGCAAGGGACGTCCGGCTTTCCCGAAGGAGGCAGGGATCTACCCGAACAAATGGAAACAGAGGAAAAGGTTCACGTTGATGACCCGGAGCATGGCATAACACAGGCAGCTGGCAGTTCAAACCAATAGCAATAGCAATAGCAGTAGACTTATATACCGCTTCATAGGCCTTTCAGGCCTCTCTAAGCGGTTTACAGAGAGTCAGCATATTGCCCCCAACAATCTGGGTCCTCATTTTACCCACCTCGGAAGGATGGAAGGCTGAGTCAACCCTGAGCCGGTGAGATTTGAACCGCTGAACTGCTGATCTAGCAGTAGCCTGCAGTGCTGCATTTAACCACTGCGCCACCTTGGCTCAACCAACCCTTTATTATTCCCAAAAGCTGTTTGCTGCAAGGAGGCAAATTGCTGGGAGGCAGAGGCAGATTTTCTTTCTCTTGTGCTAATCAGGCTGTTTGCTGTTTGCTGCAAGGAAGGAAGTCAATAACTATAAATGCCTATAGAACGTTCAAATTATGAGACTTATTTTTTAAAGACGCCTTTATTATTGTTCAAAATGAACAAGCTTTTTAAAATCAATGCTTGATCTGAAGAGGCCCAGTGCCATTGTATCTTCATTTAAATAGCAGAGAATAACGTATACTTCCAGAAAGCCACATCAATTTTAACAGCATCTGTACAAGTATAGTGTGAAACATAACACCACAAACAGTGTATATCGTCTGTACTATTTGCTGTTTGCTGCAAGGAGGCAAATTGCTGGGAGACAGAGGCAGATTCCCTCCCCCTTGTTTTCCTCCCCAAAAGCTAGGTGCGTCTTATACTTCGGAGCGTCTTATACTCTGAAAAATACGGTAATTTTAGTTTCTGGAATAATGGCAGAATAAACACTTCTTCCCATATTTCCAAGCTCTTTCCTGAAAACCTCCAGATCATTTTCGTCAGCTAGAAGCCTTAAAACTCTAAATCCACCCCCTAATTTAAAGGGCTCAGCGGTTAGGATAATTCTTTCATATCGCTTCCCGGGCCGGAGTGGCAGTTTAGCTTGGCTCCAAATCCTAAACCTTACAATTGTTCTAATTCTGCAGCCCAGATTACGCACAGCCTGTTCAATTTTCCCTAAAGCCCGGGGAGGGGGGGGGGAAGGGTCAGATCTGTGGCCTTTGCAAATCTGCCATCCTTTCAGCTCACAGATAGGCCACTTAGCAACAGAAGGAAGATTTTACGACATTGTCACTATTTGGGGGAAAATAGTGACAATTCATTTCTTTTGACCTTTTTAAAAATCCGGCTAAAAAAAACCTGATTCCTTGAAATATTTTCAGAGTGGTTTTCCTGACCGGGGGTGGGTGGGTGGGGGGAACCCCAGCTAGAAGAGAATGAGGTAAGGGGGGGGGATTTTGGGAGTCCCACCCCCACCCCCAAGCTGCTGTAAGAATGATTTATTGCGCTGCTGTATCTTTTAAATACATCACTAAGCAAGATCTAAAGATCCGAAGCGAAAGCTATTCAGAAAATACATGAGAAAACCCCCATCACCAAAAGGTTTACTTAAATTCTATGAGTTAAGTAAACTATATTTCAATGTTTTCCTGCAAAGGATTCTATGAAAAATACTACAAATGAAATAATTAAAATCAATCCTGTTTTTCAAAGTATCCTTCTTGGGTTTCGTAGAGAGCAAAGTATCCTTCTGGGGTTTCCCACCACTCGCATTCTCACACACTCACACACACACACACGTACACACAAAGAAACAAACACAGTTTTAGTTTTTAAAGAGACAAGTAATCAGCACAGCATGTTCCAATATCTCAGGGGTTGCCCCAAAGAAGAGGGAGCCAAGCTATTCTCCAAAGCACTTGAGGGCCGGACAAATAGCAATGGGTGGAAACTAATCAAGGAGAGAAGCAACTTAGAACGGAAGAGGAATTTCCTGACATTTAGAACAATTAATCAGTGGAACAACTTGCCACCGGAAGTTGTGAAATGCTCCAACACTGGAAGTTTTTAAGAAGTGACTGGACAACCATTTGTCTGAAATGATATAACGTCTCCTGCTCGAGCAGGGGGTTGGACTAGAAGACCTCCAAGGTCCCTTCCAACTCTAATTATTCTGTTAAATTATTCTGCATGCATTTCCGCAGCAAAATCACACCTATTGCCTTCCATAATAGGCTGGAATACAGCTAGATTAATGTTTCTATTTTTGGGGTGGGGTGTCACAAAACCAACGGATTCTCCATTTTTTTTTCCTACATGGTTTACTTCTTGTAGAAACTGTAGATAAGTAGGTACTCGATTACCCGGAAAAATCTTCCTGATGCATGGTCATAATAATAGCTTCTATGGAGTCGCCCACCGAGTCCAGCAAAGGTTGCACGGCATTGCCCATCAAACCATGGATTGTCTAGAATGGCAGAACCAAGGATAAAATTCAGGTCAGCAAGGATCCATTCACTTCCCCAATTTCGAGCTACAGTTACGCTAAACAAGCATTCTCACATTTTGAATAGTAAAAAGGTAAAAGTTCCCCTCGCACATATGTGCTCGTCGTTCCTGACTCTAGGGGGCGGTGCTCATCTCCGTTTCAAAGCCGAAGAGCCAGCGCTGTCCGAAGACGTCTCCGTGGTCCTGTGGCCGGCATGACTCAACACCGAAGGCGCACGGAACGCTGTTCCCTTCCCACCAAAGGTGGTTCCTATTTTTCTACTTGCATTTTTTACCTGCTTTCGGACTGCTAGGTTGGCAGAAGCTGGGACGAGTCACGGGAGCTCCCTCCGTTACGCGGCGCTAGGGATTCGAACCGCCGAACTGCCGACCTCGACACACTCAGTGTCTTAGACACTGAGCCACCGCATCCCGAATTGTGCAAAGAAAGATTTAAATCATTGATTTTATCCGTGATACTTACCTTCAAAGCAGCGTGAACAGTTTCCTCCGAAGCGGTTGGAAATCCATTCTGGTTGGAGATCACCTAAAAAAAACAATACGTGGAAAAAACGTTAATGGGGCCTTGAGGTCCAAAAATGGTAAATCTTTATTTTACCAGCTATGCCCACGAGAAAAAAAATATGCTTGGTTCCCTTCCTCTAAATCCGATTCCTCCAGGAGGCCATGCAGAGATATTGTACAGGTAGTCCTCGACTTAATGACCACAATTGAGCCCCCAATTTCCCCTGCTAAGCGAGACCGTTGTTAAGCGAGGTTGGCACCACTTTAGGACCTTGTTTGCCACTGCTTAATTGGACGACTGCGATTGTTAAGTTTAGGAACACGGCTGACAAGTGAATCGGGCTTCCCCATGGGCTTTGCTAGGAAGAGGGGGTCGCAAAAGGGAATCGCGTGACCCCGGGACACTGCAATCGTTATAAATATGAGTCAACTGCCAAGCGTCTGATTTTTGATTGCGTGCAACAGCCATACGTGGGGAAAATGGTTCCGTCACATTTTTCGGTGCAGTTGTCACTTTAAGCGGTCACTAAAAAAATGATTTTAAGTCGAGGATTAACTGCATCTCATTCTGTCAAGTGCTGGTGAAATTCAGGTTGTCCTCGCCTTACGACCACCATCCAGTTGTAAGTCATTGTGGTTGTCAAGTGATCCGTCAGTATTAGACCTGATGCTTCAATTATTACGGTAATTATTAAACCAGTCTTGAGGCTGTAATTTGTGGCCCGCCAGCCATCAGCGGAGCTGGCAGCAGATTCAGAGAGTGAGGAGGTTGGGGAGGAAGATGGGCCAGTCCTGGAGTCTGGGGAAGGCTCTGATGAGGGCTCTATGTCGGAGGCAGAGAGGGGGCCAGGGCCATAGGCCAGTTATCAGCTGCCTTCGGAGTCAGAGATCAGTGAGGCAGAAGAACATCTGGAGCCTGTTCCCAGTGTGCACATGCGCAGAGTTGCCAGATGAAGGGAACAGCTAAAGAACAGGGGTCGACTTGGGAGTGAGGCCACAGGCGGACGGTGAATGGCCCCTCCCAGAGGAAATAAAAGACGAGCGAAAGGGGAGTGGAGTTTGCAGGAAACAATTAGTTCGCTTAATTGGTTCGTGACTCTCCGAGGCTCTTTGCCAAGTTCTGCAGATATCGGCCTGGCAGCTCTCCAAGCCAGATAAGGTCTGTGACTGTAAATCCTCCTTTGAAAGACTTTGCTGGATGTGAATGAGCAGAATTCACAGTCAATAAATACAAGGGGTTTTTGTTGGGACCAGGAGTTTGCTTCACACTCCTGGGAAGCCTCGGGGAGAACAGTAACTGAATCCACCTTGAACATTTTTTTTTTTTTGGCAGATAAACAAATGGTCGTAACTCGAGCGCAAAGACCGAGCTCCATTCCAACGTTCGGAGAAAAGATTTGAGAAGTGGATCAGTTCAGTTCAGGTGTCTGGAGCTCTCCGCCAATTAAAGCTTTTCCTTCACGGAAATCTCCTTGGCACTTACTTTTAGAACGGACTGGTGCAGTTTGTAGAGGGAGTTGACGACGGCCACATTCCTTCTCTGCCCTTCGGTTAACGGGCCGATCACCTGGCTGGCTTCTCCCTGCGTGGACAGCTGCAGCGAGCAAATGAGCAAAAACTGATTAATTCACTGGAAGTATCAGCACCATTTTCACATTCATTCTTTGCTTTGCAAAATGGAACAAAGAGGGAGAAAGAGAACGTTAGGCAGGGCCGGATTTTCCTATAGGCTAACTAGGCTTCAGCCTAGGGCCTCAAGATCAAGAGGGGCCTACATTCAAATTGTTAGCAAAATTAAAATTACACTATTCTAAAAACAGGGAATACTAAAACACTGAACCGAAAATAAGGAGAAATTCTACGCATAGGACTAATAAACAAACATAAAAATGTATTGGTTAAGATCGTTCCAGCGCCGTGGCAGTTGGGGAACCCGTCCACATTCCCGGCACCGGCGGTCGGGCGAGAGGCGCGGACGCTCCCAGTAGCCGCCCCGTTGACGCGGAGCCCACCAGCGGCCAGGCAGGTGAGGGCGAGGGGGCCGAGCCGGGCAGCTGAGCGCAGCAGGGGAGGCGCCTGGCCTCGCTGCCTTTGCCGCAGAGCAGAGCCGCCCTCCGTCGGGAAGCCAGCTATATATATTGATATATATTGATATATATCACAGTAATGATGTATTTTATTGTCTCTCATGTTATTTACAAAGTTAAAAATGGGAGCTGAAAGGGCCTCATAAGTGGAATAGCCTAGGGTCTCTTTTCATCTAAATCCGGCCCTGATGTTAGGTAACATCATTTTGAATTCTCAGCTCTCCCCCCCTCCAAAAAAAATAATCTGTTGGAGTTGCCATCTTAGAATAATAACAATCATAACAACAACAATAATAATAAGAGTTGGAAGGGACCCACAATAGCAATAGCACTTAGACTTACATCCCGCTTTATACCCCTCTCTAAGAGGTTCACAGGGTCAGCCTATTGTCCCCAACAATCTGGATCTTCATTTTACCGACCTCGGAAGGTTATCAGCTGCCTTCGGAGTCAGACATCAGTGAGGCAGAAGAACAGCTGGAGCCTGTTCCCAGTGTGCGCATGCACAGAGTTGCCAGAGGAAGGGAACAGACTTGGGAGGAAAGCCACAGGTGGACGATGAATGGCCCCTCCCAGAGGAGATAAAAGAGGAGCCAAAGGGGAGTGGAGTTTGCAGGAGGCAATTAAGGTTCAAGGTTCATTTTATTTATATGCCGCCCTATTCCCAGCGGGACTCAGGGCGGCGCACAAACCCAAAGGAGGGGAAGGGAAACACAAGAACTACAACAAAAACTACAGGGCATTTAAAACAACCAACAGCCACACGATTCGAGAGGGGAAGGGAACTCATCGACCCCAGGCCTGCCGACACAGCCAGGTTTTAACGGCTTTTCGGAAGGCCTGGAGAGAGGTGAGGGTCCGAATCTCTGCGGGGAGCTCGTTCCAAAGGGCCGGAGCCGCCACAATTAGTTCGCTTAATTGGTTCGTGACTCTCCGAGACTCCTGGCCAAGTTTTGCAGATATCAGCCTGGCAGCTCTCCAAGCCAGATAAGGTCTGTGACTCTAAATCCTCCCTTGAAAGACTTTGCTGGATGTGAATGAGAAGAATTCACAGTCAATTAATAAAAGGGTGTTTTTTTGTCGGGACAAGGAGTTTGCTTCATGCTCTCGGTCAGAAGAGTCGGATCCAAATATGTTGCAACTGGTTTTACAACTCTTGCTACGTATGGAATGTATTATCTTCTTGGCGGGGGGCTGTCCTTGGTGCTTCCCCTGAGCTTGGTGGTTTTCTTGCAGACGTTTCCAATCGAACGTCATCCGTGCCAGAAGGGAGTCTAACCCAGGGAGCTATAAATAGCAACTGGCGCTTTGGTCTTGGGACGAGTGCCGAAGGACTTCTGATTACACTGTTTCCTGATTAAATTGGACACCCATCGATTGTGCAACACAGCATGGCAGACTAAAGTGCCTTTCGTCATTCACCTCCCTTTGCGGAGTCCCTTCCCCAGGCACGTTTGTTGAACTGCTGCTAACAGATTCGATCTGCGAGCAAACGCTTCGGAATTGATCCCCACGGCCGGCCTAAACATACCACCATCAGCGAGTTGATTTTTGTTCTGTAGGGTTATGTGCTGTTCTTTCTGCTCTACTCTCTACTCTTATTTCTATTCTGTTCTATTCGGCTCAGCTCTATTCTATTTTCTGTTCTGTCCTGTTCTGTTTTAGTCTACTTTATTTCTTATTCTGTTCTGTTCCATTCCGTTCCGTTCTCTTCTCTATTCATTCCATATTCTATTCCATTCCATTCCATTCTCTTCTCTATTCATTCCATATTCTATTCTATTCCATTCTCTATTCATTCCATATTCTATTCTATTCCATTCCATTCTCTATTCATTCCATATTCTATTCTATTCCATTCCATTCTCTATTCATTCCATATTCTATTCTATTCCATTCTCTATTCATTCCATATTCTATTCTATTCCATTCCATTCTTTTCTCTATTCATTCCATATTCTATTCTATTCCATTCTCTATTCATTCCATATTCTATTCTATTCCATTCTCTATTCATTCCATATTCTATTCCATTCTCTATTCATTCCATATTTTATTCTATTCCATTCTCTATTCATTCCATATTCTATTCTATTCCATTCCATTCTTTTCTCTATTCATTCCATATTCTATTCTATTCCATTCTCTATTCATTCCATATTCCATTCTATTCCATTCCATTCTCTATTCATTCCATATTCTATTCTATTCCATTCCATTCTCTATTCATTCCATATTCTATTCTATTCCATTCTCTATTCATTCCATATTCTATTCTATTCCATTCCATTCTTTTCTCTATTCATTCCATATTCTATTCTATTCCATTCTCTATTCATTCCATATTCTATTCTATTCCATTCTCTATTCATTCCATATTCTATTCCATTCTCTATTCATTCCATATTTTATTCTATTCCATTCTCTATTCATTCCATATTCTATTCTATTCCATTCCATTCTTTTCTCTATTCATTCCATATTCTATTCTATTCCATTCTCTATTCATTCCATATTCCATTCTATTCCATTCCATTCTCTATTCATTCCATATTCTATTCTATTCCATTCTCTATTCATTCCATATTCTATTCTATTCCATTCTCTATTCATTCCATATTCTATTCTATTCCATTCCATTCTTTTCTCTATTCATTCCATATTCTATTCTATTCCATTCTCTATTCATTCCATATTCTATTCTATTCTATTCCATTCTCTATTCATTCCATATTTTATTCTATTCTATTCCATTCCATTCCATTCTCTTCTCTATTCATTCCATAATCTATTCCATTCTCTATTCATTCCATTCTGTTTCTTTCTTTGTCAAAGCACCTGGTATGTTCCCAATCTCAATCTTACATGGGAAAAGACCAGAATAAAACAAGACCAGTATGTGTGTGTGGGTGTGGGTGTGTGTGGGTGTGTATGTGTATATGTATATATATATATATGTATATGTATATTTGTGTGTGTGTGTGTTTGTGTGCGTGTGTCTGTGTGTGTGTGGATAGATAGATAGATAGATAGATAGATAGATAGATAGATAGATAGATAGATAGATAGATAGATAGATAGATAAAGGGGAGGGAGGGGGAGGGTCTTGTTGTATTTGGGTCTTTTCCCCTGAAAACAAGACCAGCATACCTACACCCGTGAAAATCTACGAAAACGTATGTATGTATGTATGTATGTATGTATGTACACACACACACATATGTTTTTGTAGATTTTCATATTTATATTATATATATAAATGTTACGTTCTTTTCAATTAAGACAGATCTTTATCTATTACAGAAGACTAGAAAGCCACCGTCAACGCTGGCAAAAATAGTAAAGAGGTTTTTAAAAACTTAAAAGAAAGCGTGGCAAGGCCAACTTTAATTTCTTTTTCTTTTTCTCATTCTCACAGAGCGTGAGGGGTTGCCAAGGATCCATCCTTCATTTCTAGACAACTCAATTTTTTGTGTGTTCTCAGCTCGACACATTTATCTGTGTGCGGCAGGTGGGCCCGTTAGTGCATTTCAATCCACCCACATGTGAAGCTCAGCAGAAATAGCATCAAAGTAAAAGAACATACAGTACTTGTATTGCCACTCACACTGTGATCTAACTGCGGGCATAACACAAAATAAAGCAGATTTGGAGGGGAGGAAAAAAGCACTGTATAACAATTTGTGGAACAATCGTTCATTGACAAAGAGGCTGGGCCGTTTCTTTAATCCATTTGGTGTTAAGATCCAAGAAATCGTTATAAGCCGCTGCTTGCCATTTTTGGAATATTATCTAACAATGTCCAGATTAAAGAAAACAAAAGATTTTTTTTCTGAAAAACCACGTCTTAGGTGTCGTGAAAAGAGGGGCTAGGGGTGACAGGACAGCAGTGTTCCAATATTTGAGGGGCTGCCGCTAAGAGGGGATGAACCAGTGGTGAGATTCAATTTTTTTTACTGCCGATTCTGTGGGCGTGGCTTGGTGGGCGTGGTGTGACGTGGTGGGCGTGGCAGGGGAAGGATACTGCAAAATCTCCATTCCCACCCCACTCTGGGGCCAACCAGAGGTGGCATTTGCCGGTTCTTCGAACTACTCAAAATTTCCACTACCGGTTCTCCAAACTGGTCAAAATTTCCACTACCAGTTCTCCAAACTAGTCAAAATTTCCGCTACTGGTTCTCCAAACTAGTCAAAATTTCTGCTATTGGTTCTCCGAACTATTTAAAATATCCGCTACTGGTTCTCCAGACTACTCAAAATTTCCGCTACCGGTTCTCCAGACTACTCAAAATCTCCGCTACCAGCCCTCCAAACTATTCAAAATGCCCTCTACCAGTTCTCCAAACTAGTCAAAATTTCTGCTACTGGTTCTCCAAACTATTTAAAATATCCGCTACCGGTTCTCCAGACTACTCAAAATTTCTGCTATTGGTTCTCCAAACTAGTCAAAATGTCCGCTACCATTTCTCCAAACTACTCAAAATTTCCGCTATTGGTTCTCCAAACCAGTCAAAATGTCCGCTACCATTTCTCCAAACTACTCAAAATTTCCGCTACCGGTTCTCCGAACTACTCAAAATTTCCATTAATGATTCTCCAGAACCTGTCAGAACCTGCTGGATTTCACCGCTAGGATGAATCTATTCTCTCAAGCTCCAGAAGACAAAAGAAGAAACAATGGATGGAAAAACTTAAACAGGGAGAGAAGCAACCTAGAACTAAGGAGAAATTTCCCAAAAATTAATTAGAACCATTAATCAGTGGAACAACTTGCCTCCAGAAGTTGTGGGTGCTCCAACACTGGAGGTTTTCAAGAAGAGGTTGGACAATCGTTCGTCTAGAATGGACTAAGGTTTTTTTGCTTGAGCAGGGGGTTGGACTAGAAGACCTCCAAGGTCCCACCCAACTCTGTAATTCTCTTATTCTTTGTAGTAGCCTTCTTAGGATTCTTAGCCAGTGCAGACAACTTCAAAGCCAGTTATTTCAGACATGCTCTGCTTCCTAACCTGGGGAAATTTGGGCATGTGGAAATACCTCCAACTACAAGAGGCGTGGTGGCGCAGTGGTGAAAATGCAGCATTGCAGGCTAACTCTGCATTCCCACTGCCAGGAGTTAACCTTTTAAGAGAGCAGATCACATTGGAAACTTACTATTACACGTATCTTCCCCACGACTGTTTCTCTGTCTTTTGCTAAAAATAAGATACCGCTTAAAATATGATTAATGTGTGGAACTTTCTATCCTCTTAAGAAAATGCATTTCCTTGCGTAGCAATCTGTTAAATGTTTAAAGCCCGAAAACTATTCGGAAATGAGAAAAATCTGGATATTATGATAGGTAAAGGTGAAGGTTCCCCTCGCACATATGTGCTATTTGTTCCCGATTATAGGGGTCGGTCCTCATCTCCGTTTCAAAGTCAAAGTGCCTGTTCTGTTCTGTTCCATTCCATATTTTCTATTCTATTCTATTCTATTCTATTCTATTCTATTCCAATCCATATTTTCTATTCTATTCCATTCCATATTATCTATTCTATTCTATTCCATTCTCTCCTAATTTCCATTCTATTCTATTCCATTTCATTCCATATTTTCTATTCTATTCCATTCCATTCAATTCCATTCTATATTTTTTCTATTCTATTCTATTCTATTCCAATCCATATTTTCTATTCTATTCCATTCCATATTATCCATTCTATTCTTTCTATTCCATTCTCTCCTAATTTCTATTCTATTCTATTCCACTCCATATTTTCTATTCCATTCCATATTATCTATTCTATTCTATTCGATTTGATTCTATTCTCTCCTTTTCCATTCTATTCCATTTCATTCCAGATTTTCTATTCTATTCTATTCCATTCCATTCCATATTTTCTATTCTATTCTATTCCATTCCATTCTCTCCTTTTCTATTCTATTCCATTTCATTCCATATTATCTATTCTATTCCATTCCATTCCATCCCATGCCATCCCATGTTTTCTATTCTATTCTATTCTATTCTGTTTTGTTTGCATCAGAGAGAGAGAGAGAGAGAGAGAATTAACCAGGGATCAACCGAAACGATTTCCCTGTTCGCGACTTAATAAAAATTATCCAACCATCATTGCGACAGTTTCAATAAATGCCAACTGATTTTATTTCACTTCAATGGCAGATTTGATGACAGCTGTGAAGATACGAGAGATGATTAGTGGAGAACTGGATGCAGTCTGCAAATACAGTTCCCTATTTAAATTGGGGTTTTTTTAAGCAATAATGAGGCCTACCACAGAGATACAATACAGATCAATAAAGGCCCCATGGGGATGGTAGAATCCGTCTCTGACAAATCTCCAACAAATAAAAGCAGGTCCAAAAAAGAAGGGCTTGAATTACGTCTATGTGTTCAGAATAAAAGTGACTCGATTCAGCAAGGATCAATAGGGAAAAAAAAGTATTCATAAATATATTAGGAGCCAGGGACAGGAAAAGCCAGCATTAATCTCCCAATCTAAAACTTTTGTGCCAGTTACTATGGCGCACACATAAATGCATACGGAAATAACAATAAGAGAAAATAAACATGGCACTTGAGTCATTCTCCTTCTCTTTTAACGATCCCGTAATCTCTTACGGGGTGGAATGTGGGCAACTAAACAGAGCTGAGTGTTGAATGGCCAGACGCCTTTCCTATTGCCAATGAGGAGTTTCGTTCAGCAGATATATTCTCATCATGTCCAGAGAGAGAAATAGCCGCCTCTACCTAGGATCGAAAACACAGCCTCCTGATTGTGAGGCAAGAGCTCCCTCTTTAGGCCAGGGGTCTCCGAAGCTCATGACTTGTGGACTTCAACTCCCAGAATCCCCCTGCCAGCATGGAATTCTGGGAGCTGAAGTCCACAAGCTTTAAAGTCCCCACGCTCGGAGACGCCCCTGCACTACACCATCAATCCAGGGGAAACATAAGATGCTGCGTTTGCGTAACACGCAGATAAGCACGTCAAGTTGTGGTTTCAGAAAATGAGTCTGGTTCCCAGCCGGTGGCCGCAACGCACAAATCTTAATGATGCAACCCTATTTTCAGCTGGTCTAATGCGTTGGGCAAAGTTAGCCATGATGTGAAAACCAGGGAAACATTTTTCAGCTTTTATAATGCTTTGCTATCTCATTACTGGCGAGAGACCAGTGCCAGCTTCCCAATTATTTTCAGCAGCTTATTGATTTTAAAAATAAAAATGTTCTTTTTTGCACTGGCCCTTCCTCTGTCTCCTCCATCCAACCAATTTTTTTTTAATGCAAGGCAGTTTTTAAAAAATCAAGTAAAATAAGAACACACCCAAAGACACGTAGTTTTTTTCTGTGTTTACAGTGTACATGTATATTTATATATATCCTGTTTCCCTGAAAATAAGCCTTCCCCGGATAATAAGACCAATCGGGCTTTCGAGCGCATGTGCTAAAATAAGCCTCCTCCGAAAATAAGCCCGTCCCGAAATATAGATTACATTAATCATACTTATGTAATTGTGGTATTATTATATACTGTATATTTGTATTAGAGTGTATTTCTTCATTGCTTAGTTGTTCAGTATTTTTATGCTCCATTCTAATAACAATCACAATATTATTTAAACGGATATAGTGATACCGTCTTTCAACATATAATCGTTACATCTAGCTATTACTTTTAGTATATTATATGAAAACACCTATAATATTATTCCCCCTTGATCTTGTTTCTGCCTCTATTCCAACTCTCAGTAAAGCCAATCTTATGCAATAGCGGAGTTGGGAGGGACCTTGGAGGTCTTCTAGTCCAACCCCCTGCCTAGGCAGGAAACCCTATACCGTTTCAGACAAATGGCTATCCAACTCTCCGCCTAGGCAGGAAAACTAGGATTCCCTTTCTCCTCTACATCAGGTATGTGTGTGTGTGTGTGTGTGTGTGTGTGTGTGTGTGTGTGTGTACAGGTAGTCCTCGACTTACAACAATTCATTTAATGACCACTCAAAGTTACAACATCACTGTAAAAAGTGACATGACCATTTTTCATATGGCCGTTTCACACACTTATGACCATTGCAGCATCCCTACGGTCAAAATTCAGACACTTGACGACCGACTCATATTTATGACGGTTGCGTAAATGTCAGGGGAGGGTCACGCGATCCCCTTTTGTGACCGTCTGACAAGCAGAGTCAACGGGGAAGCCCTTAAGTTGTGTGACTAATTTAACAACTTGGAAAAGATTCACTTTGCTTATTGGCCGGTCGCAAAAATTGACTTTTTGATTGCAAAAAGTGATCGCGTGACCCCAGGACACTGCAACCGTCATATATATGAGTCAGTGGTCGAGCGGGCAAATTTTGGTCACGCTGCAACGGTCGTGAGTGCAAAAAGCAATCGTAAGTCACTTTTTCAGTGAAGTTCGAACGAATGGCTGTAAATCAAAGATTATTTGTATTTGAAAACAATTTAATTGGACATTGAAAGTCACAAATTTAGCCGAGATGGCTAAAATATCTGCATATCTTAAGGACCACTCAAACGAGAGATATAAACGAGACTGGAAAAAATGGATTGATTATATACAAAATAAACATTGGACTAAGAAATTCCAGATAGCTTATGATTAAGATCAGGAATGATATAAACTGTTTAAAGTTAGCCTAGCAAGGAGGAGCTAAGTTCAATGTAAAGATGTTATCAATTTTCTATTCTTTTTTCCAATATATTTTTTCCAATATATTTTTGTTAAAGATTTATACTGTGTATGGGTTCTGGGAAGTCGGGGGAGGTCGGGGGGGGGGAGGGAGGGATGTATATTAGGCTTGACGAGGGGTGTTAGATTTTAACGTAATTTGATTGCATATGTATACTGTCTTCTCTTATTTTTTCTTTAAAACGAAGATATGTTAGGTATATTGATATGGAAGCATAAATACCATCAACATAGAATGGAGTTTGCTCAGAAGCAGAAATACACCAATGAGAGGAAGAGTGGGAAACAGAAGGGAGAAGAAAGATGGGAGGAGAGGGATAGGAGAGAGGGTAAGGGGGGAAGATGAGGAGGATAAGGAGGAGCGGAATGTAGAGAGAGGAGAAGGAGAAAGGAAGGGGAAGTAGAGTAGGAAAGGATGATGGAGGGAAGAAAGGAGGTAGGAGAGAGGTAGAAGAAAGAGGTGTATGGAGAGCAGAAGAGCTAATAATGGGTTTTTATCTTCCTGGGCGTTGATGACAAGAGGAATTGATGTAATTACTACTTAATACAATAGGATATTGGCTATGTAATAGTATACATGTGATTGTATGTTATGAAAATGGAAAATAAAAAATTACTAAAAAAAAAAGAAAGTTTAATTTTGCTTTAAAAAAAAAAGACTTACCAGTTGTTCCGACTTCACGCCAAACAGCTGGATGGTCTTTGCCACGTTTTTTGATACTGCAAAACTGAGGTTTACATCCACAGCTGCCACGTTCAGCTCACTGGAAAATAACAATCGTCACAACAATAGCAACAAGACTAAGAAATGAATAATGCAACCGCAAAGAACTCGCTGTTTCAAAATTATGATTAGGAAGGAAAAAAAAATTTTTTTTAACCTAACAATACGTATTATTACGGCAGCAAGAATGGCGTTTATCCAAAACTGGAAAAAACAGGAAAATTCCACAAGAAGAGGAAGTAATTAGGAAAATTAATGGATAAATTGACCTGGGACTTGAAGAATAGTTAGTTATAGTTATAGTTTTATTGATTTGTATGCCACCCACTCCCGAAGGACTCCGGGCGGCTTACAATAAAACAAGGGAGGGGAATAATACACAAACAACATTAAAATATACAACAGTCACAATCTCCGGGGGGTGGGGGCTGAATATTACGAGAGCCCCCCGGCCTGCTGGAGCAGCCAGGACTTAACAGCTTTGCGGAAGGCCGGGAGGGTAGTAAGGGTCCGGATCTCCGCAGGGAGATCATTCCAGAGGGCTGGCGCTGCAACAGAGAAGGCTCTCCCCCGGGGAGTCGCCAGCCGACATTGGCTGGCAGATGGAATCCGGAGGAGACCTAAATAAAGACGAATCAGAATATTACAAGATCTGGGAGAAATTTTATCGATGGTTGGGACATAAAAGGAAAGACCCAAAAGAGGCAATGCTAGGAGGGTTACACGGTGTCCAATGTTTTAATTTGTGCTCAATAAAAAACTTTATTTTTAAAAAAAAGGAAGGGGAAAAAAAATCACCATCATACCTTAGGCCAGTGTTTCTCAACCTTGGCAACTTGAAGATGTCCGGACTTCAACTCCCAGAATTCCCCAGCCAGCGAACGCTGGCTGGGGAATTCTGGGAGTTGAAGTCCAGACTTCTTCAAGTTGCCAAGGTTGAGAAACACTGCCTTAGGCACGGAAATTGATTCCCAGCACTCACCTTGCAATGATTTTGATGATGCTGTCCAGTTCATCGGCCGATGGTGGGTTGCGACCTCCGGGAGGAAATACCAGGTTGATGGGATCAAAGAGCCGCGAAAGCGACTTTGATAGATAGGCGGCTTCGTAAGGTTGCAAGGAACTTTTCAGTGCTTTCTCCGGGCTAGGAAGAGGGAGTGATTAACGAAGACAGAGTTACGTGCATTTTTCAAAATGGCGCCTTAAGCATAGCAACCTGTTCTTAACCCCCTCTGTACGCCGAAGCACACCGTCACAAGATTACTGCTAGACAATTTATTCACAGTAAATTAACACACCGACAAGACTTTGGCAGCAACCCAGACTTCCAAGATAAGAAATACACACGAGAGCTTCTCCAGCGTTAGTATATTAGTTGAATCCTGCAAACAGCCTCCTCCCAAAGTCTCTTCTTATATACTCTCTTGGGAGGAGCCTAGTTACAACCACCTGAATCCAATTATCTTCTGTTTCTGCGTAGTTGCTGTCGGCGCTTATCTGCCCGCCTTTGCCTGGAGTCCGGGACCAACTCCCTTAGCTCCTCCTCACTGCTCCAGGGCCTGACGTTAGGGACCAACTCCCTTGGGCTTTCACTTGGGCCACAACACCTATACTCTTCTATCAAAATGTACGCCTTGCTCAAATTAGTAATTCAAAACCTCCAGTTAAGTGTGATTGGTGCTCTACATCATGAAATGTTAATCGAACCTAAATATTTCTCAGCTTAAAATAAAGTTTTCCGAATACACTAAGCACATCCATCTCCAAATAAGAATATCCATGTTTTGAGGCTAGGTTCTGGGGCAGAAATGTGGCTTTATCACCATTTACTAAGCCATGATATGAAGATTGCAGGTACACAAGAATTTTGTGTAAAAGAAAAAGACTCCCACGAATCAATCCCAACTTCCAAACTGCTTCCATTCAAACTGGCAAATTCTAACGAGTAGATTCACTGCCTTTGCTAACAGCAAACCCAATTTCTATTTATAGACATTACTTCTGCGCTACGGAAAACGGCCTAATCCGTTGCAAGGAATCTGAAATTGTCTGACAATTCTCTCAATACGGACGGAAGCGCTCGTACTCATAATCTTGTTTCTTCTGCATGAATAAGTCCTGTGTGTCGTCATCTATTTGTAGAAGTTCGGATACAGGCTCGGCGCTGCTGTTCGCAATCACGTTTCTCTGAATGCTTTCACTGTATTGTTGAAGGCGTTTCCAGAAATCGTTATACAGCCGCAGTAATTTGGGATATTCGCCTTCGAACGCCTGCTTCAGAAACATGGAAGCTGAAAAACAGAACAAAAAGACCGTACGGATGTCGCTTAAAGCCAGCCATGCTACAATATTTAAAATCAGCAGTGCGCAGGGAGTCGTCGACGTACAAAACTGAAGCACTGAAAAAAGTGACTGGTAGCCAGCGGTGGGATTCCAAATCTTTTCCCACTGGTTCTATGAGAGTGCGCTTCATACGCGCCAGTGGTGGGTTTCAATTTTTTTTAGAACCTCTTCTGTAGGTGTGGCCTGCGTTGTGGGAGTGGCTTGCCATCCATGTGACCGGGTGGGAGTGGCTTGCCATCCATGTGACTGGGTGGGAGTGGCTTGCCAGCCATGTGACCGGGTGGGAGTGGCTTGCCAGCCATGTGACTGGGTGGGCGTGGCCAACTTGTAAAATGTGGTGAAACTCACTTAACAATGCTCTTGCTTAGCAACCAAAATGTTGGCTCAGAAACTCTGGCATTTGAAGCACGCAAGTCTTAAAGCTGTCAAGTTACAAGACCCTTGCACCCCTAACCCTTTAGGAAAAAAACCCGGGGCTATTCAAACTTGACAGCTTTAAGACTTGTGGACAACTCCGAGAATTCCTCCTCTCACTCTTCATCAGAGGCGGGGGAGGGAGTTCGAACCGGTTCTAAACGGCACTGTAGATTTAGATGGTTAGAACTGGCAGGAACCCACCTCTGGTGCACGCATAGCACTCAAAGGCCGCCCTCGGGGTCAGCGCTGGTGAGCTGAGCTGTTGTTTAGCTCAGCTCTCCCGTGTAAATCAGCTGAGCTAAAAAACAAGGGAATATAGGACAGGGAAGGGCGGGGCCAGCCAGAGGTGATATTTGCTGCTTCTCCAAACTACTCAAAATTTCCGCTACCGGTTCGCCAGAACCAGTCTGAATCACCTCTGCTCGTGGCCGTTTTACACACTTACGGCCGTTGCCACATCCCCAGGGCCACCATTTGTAACCATTGGCAATGGGCTCATATTTATGACACTTGCAGTTTCCCGAGGTCACATGATCAAACTTCAAACGTTTGGCAACTGGCATGTGCTTACGACGGTTGCAAGGTCCCAGGGTCACGCGATTGTATTTCACGCACTTTTGACAAGCAAAGTCAACAGGGAAGCCAGATTTGCTCCATAACCCTGTTACTAACTTAGCAACTTCATTGATTCACTTAACCACTGTGGCCATAAAAGGTCATAAAATGGGGCAAAACTCACTTAACAGCTGTCTCAGCAACAGAAATTTTGGACTCAATTGTGTGTATAGAAAGTCAATACAGCTAGACCTTTACTTATGGCCAATCACTTAGTGAATGTTTGAAGTTACAATGGATTTCTTCAGGGGTACATACGACCCAGATTCGAACTTTTGATGGCTGTCCCCACCACAAGATCACCTGATCACATTTTGGGCATGTGAGGGACTGTCTTTTGCCAGTCACATCTACCTGACCCACTAGAGCAGGAAGGCAAGGAATGTTGCGGGTCCTGTCCCCCCCCTCAAGGTGGGACCCAAAAGAAGGGCCTTCTCGGTGGCGGCTCCCTCCCTCTGGAAGGAACATCATTCCCTCAGAGATTAGAACAGCCCCCACTCTGACACACTTCCAGAAGGCGCTGAAGACCTGGCTCTGCCAGCGGGCCTGGGGAACCCAGAGTGGGATGGAGCCCATTAAATGGTTTGTATGAATGTGTATTGTCTCCAGGGTAGGGCATTATTTTATTATTTTTCTTTTTTATTCTTTTTATTTCTTTTATATGGGTTTTATATCTGTGTAAGTTGCCTGGAGTCGCCATGGTGGCAATATAAATTTTCTTAAAATAATAATAATAATAATAATAATAATAATAATAATAATAATAATAATAATAAAATAATAAAATAAAAAATAATAATAAAATAATAAAATAATAATAAAATAATAATAAAATAATAATAAAAATTAAAAAAATATAAAATATATAAAATATAAAATATAAAATATTATAAAATATAAAATAATATAAAATAAAATAAAAAATAAATAATAAAATAAAATAAATAAATAAATAATAAAATAAAAAATAAAAAAATAAATAAAATAAAATAAATAAAATAAATAAAATAAATAAAATAATAAAATAAATAAAATAAATAAAATAAATAAAATAAAATAAATAAAATAAATAAAATAAATAAAATAAAATAAATAAAATAAATAAAATAATAAAATAATAAAATAAATAAATAATAAAATAAATAAAATAAAATAAAATAAATAAATAATAAAATAATAATAAAATAAAATAAAATTCAGGAACATTTACACTTACAAACATTTGCAGTGTCCTACAATCACCTGACTGGGTTTGAACGAGTTTCACCCAAACCCAAAATTGTCAGTTTTCGGCAAAACTGACCCATCCTGAACCATGACGTCTTCACCTGACAACTGCAGTGATTGTTTTACAAAGAGCCTGAACAACAGCCACAAAAAAGGGCCTAAAATCGGGACGCCTATCTGGGCAATTCGATTTACGACCTACACGGTTCATTTTATGGCCGTAATGGGCAGGCCTCCCCTACGGTTGTAACTCAAGGACTCCTTGTACTTTCCATAAAAAGCTGTTTCAACAACAAGGGATGAGCCTCCGTTTGAGATCCTCTGCTCTGGAGGAAATTCGGTACCTTTACCTTCGCAACGGCCCTGAGGGCAGAAATATCCGGAAGTCCCGCTGTGACTTATTATTTCTGTTTTTATATCCCTTTTCTAGTCTAATCAAATAGATACAAATCACAGTCTGGATGCCCTGACAACCTTACTTTTTCCTCTGATCCACAATTCTACTTTTTGTATTTTCCGGCGTCAAAGGACTTCTTACCTCAATAAGATCCTAGGCTTGAAAAAGTGAACGATGTTTTAATTGGTAGGGTTAACAATTGGCCGCTTAGACAAACAACACCGTGTCCTAGTTATTCTTACAGCTAGAGGAGGTAAGTTACGCAAGAGAGCTGTTTTTATCCAATTCGATTCAGAAATGCCCCAGAAAAAATATATTTATTCCGCCGCTGAGGGATTTCTTTAGACGTTAGTGGCTTCCTCAAAAAGTACATATTTTGAATGGAGGGACCGAATTCGTTAAATTCTAACAGGTTTGTTTGGAATAATTTGGCAACGTATATCTTTCGCTTTAATCGTCAAGGGTTTTTAACCGAATACACGTTAACCCGTGACGCACTTTAGAATAAGCAAAACATAAAAATGTAATGCATCCCACACGAAATATTCTTGCAAAAGGTACAGGAAGTTGCAGACAATAAACCGGTTTTTTAAAACATCAGAGGGCCACATGCAATGCAGACAGATTAATGCATCTTCGGTTTGTGGGGATTTCTTGGTGCTCTTCTTGTAGACGTTTCACCACTAACACTGATGGCGTTACCTAGTTGGGTCATGAAACATCTGGAAGCAAACCACCATTTCCAAGACCATTTCCACCAACACTAAGTGCTGTGGCCTGCCAGCGCTCAGCGGAGCTGGTGGCAGACTCAGCCAATGAGGAGGTTGGGGAGGAACATGGGCCAGTCCTGGAGTTCTGGGGAAGGCTCGGATGAGGGCTCTGCGTCAGAGGAAGAGATGGAGCCAGGGCTGTCCAACAACTATCAGCTGCCTCCGGAGTTGGAGGTCAGTGGGGCAGAAGAACAGCTGGAGCCTGTTCCCAGTGTGCGCATGCACAGAGTTGTCAGATGCGGGGAACAGTTAAGGGACAAGGGCCGACTCGGGAGTAAAGCCACCGGTGGACGGTGAATGGCCCCTCCCAGAGGGAATAAAGAGGAACGAAAGGGGAGTGGAGTTTGCAGGAGACAATTAGTTCAATCCATTAGGGTGAAGATCTGTTCCTGAATTTTTTGCCAAGGAATTGCTGCTACAGCATGGAGTTTGGAAGATATCAGCCTGGCAGCTCTCCAAGCCTGATAAAGGCCTGTAGTTGTGAAATCTCTTGAAAGATTGTTAGCCGGGACTTTGCTGGAGAGGAATTCCCTTTAATCTAAATAAAAGAGGTTTTATCGGGATGAGGAGTCGGCTTCATGATCTTGGGAAGCCTAGGTCAGAACACTAAGAATATAATTGAGAGCAAACCCCACTCCTTACTAGCACTGATGAGGTTACCTAGGTTGGTAACGAAACATCTGCAAGCAAATCACCAAAATCAGAGAGCACCAAGAGCCCCACGGTTGAACCCTGAGCTACAAATATATAATAGAGCCGAGGTGGCGCAGTGGTTAAATGCAGCACTGCAGCCTACTTCAGCTGACTGCAGTTCTGCAGTTCGGCTGTTCAAATCTCACCGGCTCAGGGTTGACTCAGCCTTCCATCCTTCCGAGGTGGGTAAAATGAGGACCCGGATTGTTGGGGGCGATATGCTGACTCTGTAAACCGCTTAGAGAGGGCTAAAAGCCCTATGAAGCGGTATATAAGTCTAACTGCTATTGCTATTGCTATATTCAGTTCTATCGACATTATTTTTCCTCTACACATTTTTCTAATAACACTCACATTTGAAGAACGTTATTACTAATACGCTGCCACGCAAATCTGGCAGTTCAATTCCCACTAGCAGTAAAGATACAAGTAGTCGCTGACTTACAACGAACAATTCATTTAGTGACCAATCAAAGTTACAATGGAACTAAAACAGGGTGACTTGTGAATGTTTTTCACACTTAACGACCATTACAGCATCCCCATAGTCACGGGATCAAGATTCAGACGCTTGGCAACTGGTTCCTATTTATGACGGCCGCAGTGTCCCGAGATGAGCACAGTCAGTCAACGGAGAGGACAGATTCACTCAACAACCGTGCTACTATCTGAACAACTGCCCTGATTCACTTAACGACCACGGAAGAAAGGTCGCAAAAGGGGAGAAAACTCACTTGACAAATGTTTCGCTTAACAACAGAAATTTTGGGGTCAATGGTGGCCGTAAGTCAAGGACTAGCTAGCTGTACGTAGGTGGGGATTCAAGAGAGATTAATGAACAAGAAAAACTTGGGAAGGGAGATGGAATTCTTACTTACTCTATACCAGAAGTGGCTACAGATATTTTCTTCTGGGTAACAAAAGTATGGTGTATTTCTACTTCCCCCCTTGTGTTGCATCTGTGTGTTTGTGTACGTGTGTGCAACGAGCATCCATGGCAGGCTGCAAACTCTGGGTTATATGGTTAGAAATGACAGGAGCTTGGAATGATGCAATTACCAGCTTTTCGATCCATTACCCAATTGTCTCTCTTACAGAAATTACACAGATTGTAAAAATATATTTTTCTCTGCAGTCCCCAAGCCAGATGAGGCCTGTTTATAAAAAAAAAAATTCTTTCCCCTGCTTCTTCCTCCAGAACCCTTTTCACGTTAGAATAGAATAGAATAATAGAGTTGGAAGGGACCTTGGAGGTCTTCTAGTCCAACCCCCTGCCTAGGCAGGAAACCCTACACCACTTCAGACATTTGATCCAACATCTTCTTAAAGACTTCCAGTGTTGGGGCATTCACAACTTCTGGAGGCAACTTCTGTTCCACTAATTCATTGTTCTCACTGTCAGAAAATGTCTCCTTAGGTCTAGGTTGCTTCTCTCCTTGATTAATTTCCACCCATTGCTTCTTGTTCTACACTTAGGTGCCTTGGAGAATAGTTTGACTCCCTCTTCTTTGTGGCAACCCCTGAGATATTGGAACAGTGCTATCATGTCTCCCCTAGTCCTTCTTTTCATTAAACTAAACATACCCAGTTCCTGCAACCGTTCTTCATATGTTTTAGCCTCCAGTCTCCTAATCCTCTTTGTTGCTCTTCTCTGCACTCTTTCTAGATTCTCCACATCTTTTCTACATCGTGGCGACCAAAACTGGATGCCGTATTCCAAGTGTGGCCTCACCAAGGCCTTATAAAGTGGTATTAACACTTCACGGGATCTTGATTCTATCCCTCTGTTTATACAGCCTAGAACTGTGTTGGCTTTTTTGGCAGCTGCTGCACACGGCTGGCTCCTATTTAAATGGTTGTCCACCAGGACTCCAAGATCCCTCTCGCAGTTACTACTACTGAGCAAGGTACTACCTATACTGTACTTGTGCATTTTGTTTTTCTACTTCATTTCATTTTGAATTTCGTCCCATTCTGTTCGGTTTTTTCAGAGAGTTATCCCGCTGAAGGATAAAGAAACAGAGTGCCTTTCTGTAAAATCCTTCCAAAATTCCATTTTTGATGGAGAGAATAAAAGCGGGCACGGGAAGATTTATGGGGGCTGCACTTCAGATTAAATTGCAGATGGCACTCCATGCATTCACATGCTTTCTCTTTAAAGCCCATGCTGGAGAAAAGAAATGATGTTATTAAACAAGAACGAGATGGAAGTTTTTCAAATTCCATTACTGTTAAAGCTACCCTTCGGATCCTTTCCAACTTCGCAATAAAATACAACGGCTGTACCAGTGGTGGGTTCCTCTCCCCGTCACCAACGGTACGGTGCTCACGGGGCCACACGTCCTTTCGTGCACACGTGCCCCTGCGACACCCAGCTTCTTGTCGGAGATCGCACAGGCACCGCCCGCTGGCCACGCCGGTTGCTTTAAAAACCGGTATAGTATGCAGGTGGGCAGGCGAGCTAAACAACCCACCGTACGAGTACGCTGTTAGCTGCTCCTGGCTACTACCGGTATGCCCGTACCGGCGGGAACCCACCGCTACGCTGTGCCACAAAATATTTTGTTCCAATTTAAAACAAGCGATAACCGAATCTATGAAAAGCTTCTATGATGGTCCTTGACTAACAAGAATTCATTTTGTGACTACTCAAACTTAGAAAGGCAGTGAAAAAAGTGAGTTACGAACGTTATTTTTTCCACACTTATGACGGTTGGAGCATCCCCAAGGTCACGCGATCGAAATTCGGACGCTTGGCAACCGACTCCTACTTATGACGGTTGCGGGGGTGGGTGGGTCATGTGATCCCCTTTTGTGACCTTCTGACAAGCAAAGTCAAATGGGGAAGCCGGATTCACTTAACGACCATGCTACTAATTTATAACAACGGCAGAGATTCACTTAACTGCAGCCAGTAAGTTCGTAAAATGGGGCAAAACCCACTTAACAACTGTCTCACTTAGCAACACAAATGTTGGGCTCCATTGTGATTCTAAGTCAAGGACATGCCTGTCTTCGTTTATATGGCAATAAAACACTTGTGATCTGCTAGGAAGTTGGGCTTGATTTGAACATAAAAACACATAATTCTCTTTCCTTAGAAAGAGAATTAATGTTTAATTCAAATATTTCAAATATTTAAGCAAAACCTTACCTCAGTGAAGCAGTACCTTCAAAGAGCGCACGGATCTTGCCTTGAATAAGTCAAATTCTTTTAAGCAAAGTCAGCCTATATTAGCATTAAAAAACTAAATGCACTCAGATTTCAATTTAGATTATGCTCAGTGTCTCTATAGCGGTATTGGTTAACTCTTTTGGTGCCCAAAGCGCACAAGCGCGCGCATGCACGCATGCCCCAACCCCCCAAATGCAATGAGTACCCCATGCACATGCGCCCCGCCCTACACATGTGCCCCACTCCCATGCAAGCACCCCACCCCTACACATGAATGCTGCCCCCATCCAAGCACCCCATCCCTACGTATGTGCCCCACTCCCATGCAAGCACCCCACCCCTACACATGCACCCTGCCCCCACGCATGCACGGACAGTCCCTGTGAATGCACCCCCGCATTCCTGCCTCCCATGCCTTCCCTGATCTTTGCAGTAATTTCAAATGGTCACTAAGTGAACTGTTGTAAGTCGAGGACTACCTGTATTATTCAGGTCAAAAGATGTGCAACAGAAGATGATAGTGGGAATGTCAGGATACCAGCTGCTGTAAAACTGTAAACTGGGATGATGAAATGGGAATGAGACAGCCAGGTTACTGCCACTTTAAGAAGCTGTATATATAAGGGAGGCCATGCGAGGGCATCTCTTTCTCCTCGTGTGTCTCTCTCTCCTCCTGTATCTATCTGCATTGTAGTTCTCTGTGTAGAGTTGAAGATTGATTGCTTGCCTAGTAGTTGCCTGACATGTGTACGTATGTGTATATATAAGTCTTGTATATAAACCATTGTTTAAAAGACAAACCTTTGTGTATTTTGCTCCTTTTGTTTCAAAATAGTAGTCACGCTGTGTGCACTCTGACAGGGAAGATTTACAAAGCTGTAGAAAAATGTTGTTATCGTACATATCAAGTTCAGTACTTACTCTCAGACGCTTTCTGAAATTCTGAGGCCAGAGTTTGAGTCACTGCTGTCCAGAAAGTGTACAAAATGTCGGACTGGCCATCCTACAATGAAAGAAGACAAGATTGGCCACAATTAAAATGTGCTCCAAATTTAGAAACATTAAAAAAAACGATGGCTGGGGGGAAAAAACCACCTCGTGGTCCATCAAGCATTCCCTTTGAGCTCATTTTTTTTATTAATTAATAAATTTTAATTATTATTTTATATTGTATGATTTTTTATTTTTATTAAATTTACAACTTGGAAAGTTCTCTCCTCTCTTCACCCGCGCTTCTTAATGTAAAGTAAAATTAAATTGAAAAAAATTGGGGGGGGGGGAGAGACATACATTGAATTTCACAGTTACTAAGATTGTCGGATGAGCAGGCACAAAAACAGCCAGGGAAATAATTGAAGCCTGGGAAACGGTCAACAGGAGTGCTGATTTACCCCCAGCTTATCAAATACTTAGGAGGCAAGGGCTTGTTAGCCGATGACTTACTGTATTTTTCAGAGTATGACACACTCCCCGCCCCCGCTAAAAGAGGGTGAAAATTTGGATGCATCTTATACAATGAATGTAGCCCCACCCACCCACCGGCTCCCACCCTTTGGCCTCTGCCTCCCAGCAATTTGCCTCCTTGCAGCAAACATCCTGTTTTAGTTTCAGCACAGCCTGATTAGCACAAGCATGTGCGTATTGCCACCTCTGCGTGCCCCATTTTCGGCCTCCGCATCCCATTTTTGGCTTCTGCGTGCCCCGTTTTCAGCCTCTGCGCAGCCCATTTTCCGCCCATTCTGATTCCCAGTGCCTGGAACGGGCGAAAAATGGGATGCACGGAGGCCCAAAACAGGGCATGCAGAGGCTGAAAATGGGATGCGGAGGCCAAAAATGGGGGAGGTGGCAATAGGCTATGGCAATCTCTGCAGCCTGAAACAGCGGATGGTCGGGAAGCCGATCCAACCAGCAAGTAGCTGCTTGTGGTAATCAGGCTGTGCTGAAACTGAAACAGGCCGTTTGCCATTTGCTGCAAGGAGGCAAATTGCTGGGAGGAAGAGGCCAAAGGGTGGGGGCCGGTGGGTGGGTGGGGCTACATTCATTGTATAAGACACACCCAAATTTTCACCCTCTTTTAGCGGGGGGGCGGGAGAGTGTGTCATACTCTGAAAAATACAGTAAGTCATCGGCTAACAAACCCTTGCCTCCTAAGTATTTGATAAGCTGGGGGTAAATCAGCACTCCTGTTGACCGTTTCCCAGGCTTCAATTATTTCCCTGGCTGTTTTTGTGCCTGCTGATCCGACAATCTTAGTAACTGTGTAATTGATTTTTCCCCTTGTTTTCCTCCCCAAAAGCATACTTATACTTCAGAGTGACTTATGCTCTGAAAAATACAGTAATAGCTGGCCATCAACACCCCAATCAACATCTAAAAAGCCACACACACAACCAAGCGCCATAAAACTATCACAAACCGAACAGCCCAAAGCACACTTTCTGCGAGAGAGCAGTTCCCTGAAGATGGGCTCCAGCACGAATCCGAAAGCTCCGAAGACAAACTTTCTGGATCTGGATGACCGACCCAAATTGGATCTTGTAGGTTTTTAGGGGTTTTTTTTAAGTCAAAAGGATTGCAATGCCAGGAGCGATTCCATGGATATTGTATATTATGACCTTTCCATCGTACCTTGATTTTATTTTCAGCCCATTATATTCGAGAGGAGGGGAAGAAAAAAACGTTGCTCCTGCAGGGAATTTAAAAAAAGATCACCCAATTCTGTCACTAAGCAAAACTTGCCTTCCCTAATGGATGAATGGATGGATGATACAGAAAGAGATTTGGAAGGAAGCATGACCTATTTTAAAGGGTGGCGGGCAACATACGTTTTCCCCACCACCAAAGTTTTATATTTTCCCCTCTCTAAGGGTCATGGCCAATCTATTCCCCTTTCATTCAGCAAACTCTAAAAGCAGATTTCTCCTGGCTTAGAAGCACAAAAGAGATCAGAGACGACGGAAAGCTGAAAGTCAAAAGGATATTGTTCTGAAAACCAGTTTGTGTGCGTGTCTGTGTGTGTGTGTGTGTGTGTTTCTGCTGCACAACTTTTTCCTACGGCTGGCTTTAAGCGTACATCCTAAAACCGAGCCAAACCTAGAGCCAAGGCATTGAATTTTGTTACAAGTGGTCCTTAACTTACAACAGTCCATTTAGTGACCCTTCCAACTCATGATGAACCCACCGATGAATTGATTTACGACCAATTTTCACACTTAACGACCGTCGCGGCATCCCCACGGTCACCTGATCAAAATCTGGACGCTCGGCAACCGGCAGCTATTTCTGAGGGCCGTGGCATCTCAGGTCAGGTGATCACTTTTTGCGGGGTCAAAATTCAGGCGCTTGGAAACGGACTCGCATTTATGACGGTTGTAGTGACCCGGAGTCACCTTTTGTGACTTCCTGACAAGCAAAGTCACTTAATCATCGTTACTAAGTTTACAACTGAAGTGATTCACTTAACAACTATGGCAAGAAATAATCTCCTCCTCCTCCTCTGCCTCGCCTTCTCCTTCTTCTTCCTCCCCCATAATCCCTTGCGGGGTGGAGTCTGGCCAACTGAATAGAGCTGAGTGTTTCATGGCCAGATGCCCTTCCTGTTGCCAATACGGAGTTTTGTTTCAGCAGATATATTCTCAAGTGTGCCCAGAGAGAGAAATAGCTGCCTCTACCTGGGGTCGAACTTACAACCTCCTGACTGTGAGGCGAGAGTGCCATCTTTAGGCCACTGCACCCCTCAAGAAAGGTTGTAAAATGGGGCAGAATTCACTTAACAACTGTCTTGCTTAGCAACGGGAACTTTGGACTCAATTGTGGTCGTAAGTCAAGGACTACCTATCTGTATTTCATAAAACCGGGAAGCCAGGAGAAAAAAATGGACCAAAATGAAGATATAGTATTAACATTAGAGGAGAAGAAGAGAAGGAAAAAAATTCTACATAGTAAGGCTTTCTCCGAAATGTAGCAACACTCAAATTGCATTATAAGATGATCAACTTCTGTGGTAGAAGTTGCTGACAAGATGAATAATGGACTTCATATGATTACCTTTTTAGCTCAGTCACAATAATTTCATTTTCCTATTCTTGAAAAGCAGATTAGGGCAAAAAAAAACCCCAATTCCCTCAGGTGTAGTACACCAATGAAATATCCCTTAACACCGTGATGATGAACCAATAGTGGGTTATGATCGGCACACCCCGGTACGGGCGTACCGGTACCTGCTGGGAGTACCAGGTAGCATTCCGGTACGATGCTCCGGAGGGCCTGCATGCCCGCACTCCTTACTAGTATTTGAGATTTTCAGGGCTTATGCGCATGGAACGTACAGCACCTGTGCGACGCTCCACCGAGTAGCTGGAGCGTTACGGAGGCATTGCAGAGCGTCATGGGTGGTAAGTACGGATGCACATGCTGTGAGTGTGCTGCGCAAGTTCATGTAGTGGACCCCCAGTCCTGTTGCACTGTACCGGCTGCACCGGGATCTGGAACCCACCCCTGTGGCAAACCTGTGGCACGCGGAGCCATTTCTGAGGGCATGCGAAGTATTGCCCTGTCAGCCCCAGTGCGCTAGCTGATTTTCGACCTTGATTTTTGCCCATTTTTCGCCCTCCAGAGGCTTCCCTGAAGCCTCCGAAGGGCGAAAAAACACCCAACATGCAAACTGGAAGTTCGGGAACGGATTTCCGGTTTGCGCATTGGACTGTTTTTCACCTTCCCCAGGCTCCTAGAAAGCCTCTGGATCCTGGGGAGGGCGAAAAAACGGACCTACCGAGCACACCGGAAGTCGGAAAGCGGGCCATTTCTGGCCTCCGTAGGGGGTGAAGGGAGGCCATTTTTGCCCTCCCCAGGTTCCAAGAAAGCCATATGTGCATGCACGGGGCAGCTGGGTGGGTTACGCATGGGCACGGTGCGGGCGGGGGAATTAAATCATGGGGATGGGAACGCACGTGCATGCTTTCTGCACCTGAGAGGAGAAAGGTTCACCCTTACTGCCCTAACACAAAGGGCTCCTTTGTGGTGATAAGTCGAGCACCACCTGTAGCACTTCGCTGAGGAGAATATTTTTTGTTAATTCTACATATTCCAGTAAGAGGAATACATAAACTTGAAAAAGGAAGGGAAATATTGCTATGAAAATCGACCTAAACAGTCGCACAATCTCAAAAATAAAACAAGGACCACAGAAATCCAAACGGATCCCATTTCCTGCGAATTCAAATTGCAGGAGAAGGGAGGACGGTATCGCTTGCAGTAACATTATTCTCCTCCACCAACTTAATTAAAGTGACCTTGCGTTCACCATTATATTAAACAGTCCTCGGCCTTTCCGGACGAGGAGCCGGTATGAAAATGAGACAGATAATTATCCAAGAAGCGACACTGCATCTAGAGTTTTTTTCAACAGAGTCATTTCGTGAGAAAGATTTAAAGTCTGAAATTAAAAATGATCTCCCAGGAGGGAAGCATTAAGATAGGTCGTTGTGTACCATGGTGGTTTGTTCTCGTATTAATATCAGCCTCTTCCGGCAAATGAGGCCTATTTTTCAAATCCTAGTACGGTGATGGATGGCGAGCCCTCTCTGTGTGCATGCGTGCCAGCTGCTCTTTCGCTTTCCGACACGCGGATGCGTGCCAGAGCCTCGGAAACCCGAAGGCAAGCTGGCCGTTGCCCCCGCCGACCACCTAATATTGCCGTTTCCGGGGCTCCGACACACTTAAAGATCAGTTGCCATGCTGGAAACCAGAAAACCAGGTGGCTGGCACAAACACCATCAAGCCTTCAGGTTTCTGGGGTGCGCAAAGATCAGCTGGCCGTGAGGGAAACCAGAAGACCAGCTGGAGGGCACGCGCATGCGCGCCCGCCAGCTAGTCTTTGAGTTTCTGGGACTCTGGCGTGCACATGTGCATTTCAGTTGCCAAGAACGTTCTCCATCACTATCCTAGTAGTTAAAAAAGGGGGGGAAATAACGATTCTCTTTGAAATGTACAAATTATTCAAGGGCGCCTTCTTCCAGGCAGAGGCGCTGGTTATCAAAACAACGCTGAAAAGTTGATTTTTCTAAATCAAAAGTTTAACATGCCTCTTGGAGGAAAGTGGGCTAAACGGACAACCACGGGAAAATCATTTTAAATATTTAAATTGTAGAAGAAGGAATAATTCTGCATCGCAGCCCCTCATGGGATTTTTTTTGCTAAGGAAGGCCCATATGCTCTTATTTCTATAGCAACACAATCGCTCAGTGGTGTCTCCTGAACAAAAGCTATCTCAATAGTAAAACCAAAAGTACCCCCCCCCTGAAAATTAGGTATGTTTCCAAACTTTTTGAATTGAAAATTTCTTTAAAATCACTTCCTTTATCTCTACAGCCGTGACCCGAAGACCCATGGTCTTCGGATCTCTGCCGTGCATGCGTGAGGGGTGGGGCGCATGAGGGGATGTGCATATGCATGTGCAGAGGGAAAGACGCATGCGTAGGGGGCACCCACATTGCAATTGGGGTCTCGCGCAGCGCCCCTGTGCCTCATTTTGGCTTCCAGGTCGGTGCAGAAGACCTTCCACGCCCAAAATGGGGCGCAGGAGGTCCCATCATGTCTCGTTTGGGCCTGGAAAGCCTCCTGCACCAACCGGGAAGCCAAAAATGGGTGGGCCGGGCGGGGCGCATGCGTGGATGGATGGGTGAGGCTTGCGCTTTCGGCACACGGTGAGAAAAAGGTTAGCTATCACTACTCTACGGTATTATCTCTGTTATGTATTTTCAGGGTTGCATAGCAGAACTACAGTTTTAAATTTGTGTGTGTGTGTGTCTGTGTGTTGCATTTGTGCTGAAAAATAAATAAAAGGAAACTAGTATAAATCTATTTCAAGCTATTTAGTTCTCATCAGCTAGCCATACCCTTACTGGGATTTGAACCTGGGCCTCAATATATATATATTGAGGTTTGTTTTACTACAAGGAATAAAATCCTTCAACTGAGGCTAGAGCGCTGTAGAATAATAGCACTGTACAAGTTCACGAGCAACGCAAAATTGAACAGCAAAAAATTTCACACAGAGGAGAACAAAAATGCAGCTTTTCTTCTTGCTACTATAGAACCACCAAAGATTTAGAAGCTTAAATATGTATTTCATTCTTCAGATGACCCTTATGGCAAATTTAGTTCTAAATTTAATCCAAAAATTCTGTTGCTAAGAGAAATATTTGTTAAGAGAATTTAAGCCCCATTTTACGATTTTTCTCACCACAGTTGTTAAGTGAATCACTGCCGTTACTATGTTGTTAAGTGAATCTGGCCTCCCCATTGACGTTGCTTGTCGGAAGGTCGCAAAAGGGGATCGCACGACCCCCGGGACACTGCAACCGTCATAAATAAGAGCCAGTTGCCAAGCATCTAAATTTTGATCATCTGACCGTGGGGACGCTGCAGCGGTCTTTAACTGTGAAAAATGGTCATAAGTCTTTATTTTTTCAGTGCCGTTGTAACTTTCAGCGGTCACCAAATGAACACCGAAGAATTAATTATTACTATCTACACACAAGAATCTAGTCGATGGAATTCACAAGGGTCGGATTTGGGTCTCTTGGTGACTACGTAACGATTCCAAATTGATGGCGTGTTTAACGCCGCCTTCCAGCTCAACTTGCTTTTCTCCAATGTCACCTAAACTTCTCATCTCGGACGTTGCAACAATGTGAAATCCCGAGATGCGCTTTCATTGCGTTGTTGGTTTTTTTTAAAAACAAAAATATTAAATTATTATTTTGTCTTTCTTTAAAAAGGACTTGTAGGGCTGAAACCACCATCTGTTTCCGGACAAGACTTGTTCTGCAGAGTTACCAAGGAGACAGATGGGCCTGTCTACTAGAAGTGCAGCTGTTGCAGAAAGTAAATTACAAGGGCAGCGTGAGCTTAGCTAGCAGAATTAGTAAGCCAAATGTAAACCTCAAGGTTCATGCCTCTGTCTCGTGCGAGGAGGGGCAGGGTGGCCTTTAAAAATGGGCAAAGTGGTATTTTGGTGCTACCGAGCTTATTCATGTGGAGAAACAGAAATTTGTCTTCCTACACCAAACACTTTAAGAAGGATCAATCTATGCGAAATGATTTTGACTTTTGACTGATGGCAACTGCTACAGAGGTGTTATTCAGCAAGTTCTGACCAGTTCTGGAGAATCGGTAGCAGAAATTTTGAGTAGTTCGGAGAACCGGCTAATGCCACCTCTGGCTGGCCCCGCCCCCATCTATTCTCTGCCTCCCGAGTCCCAGCTGATCGGGAGGGAATGGGGATTTTACAGTATCCTTCCCCTACCATGCCCACCAAGCCATGCCATGCCCAGCAAGTCATACCCACAGAACCCGTCGTAATTTTTTTTTGAATCCCGCCCCTGAATTGCTACTACCATAGTTAACAATGATTGGAGTTATAGCAATAGCAGTTAGACTTATATACCACTTCATAGGGCTTTCAGCCCTCTCTAAGCGGTTTACAGAGTCAGCATATCGCCCCCACAGTCTGGGTCCTCATTTCACTCACCTCGGAAGGATGGAAGGCTGAGTCAACCTTGAGCCGGTGAGATTAGAACCGCTGAACTGCAGATAACAGTCAGCTGAAGTGGCCTGCAGTACTGCACCCTAACCGCTGCGCCACCTCGGCACGAGTTGCAATTGGCTCCCTACTCAGCACTGCATATCTACATTTTGGCTGTTCATTCGGCAATTCCAAACGTCCTCTCTAGGTGTGGGTTGCTACGGATTTGCCCGGCTTCGGGAGAACCCGTAACTAACGTTATGGCCGGTTTGGAGAACTTCCAAATCCCACCCCTGGCTGGCTCCTCCCACCCTGCAAATGTACAAGCTGTCAGGGTTCCAAAAAGCATTCAAACTTAAATCAGAGTCCGAGGCAAAGGCCTCCTCAAAGTTCCAATTTATTAAGAGAGCCACGTTGGCACATCTGGGAAAAGCCAAATCTGAAAGCTTCCCGGTTTTCCCCACCCAGTTGAAAGTTCAAGATCTTGCCCCCACACCCACAAATCCATCACATGGTCCAATCTTTCACTGCCATACTGGCAGCTTCCACCCATCCAGTTCCGGTCAGATGCAGAGGTGCACAGACAAAGGATGACCTTGGTTTTCTAGAAAGAATGTTGTTATGGCTACCTATCATCTAACTCCGTACAATCCCATTTTCCCACCATAGAAAAGGCATAGTAGAATAATAGAAAGCGTGGCAGGGACAAAGAACTAAAAGAAAAGATGGCTGCAGGCCTGACACAAGCTTCATTTAACTGAACACATAAATTGCTATTAAATGAGCCACTTGCAAGCTCTCCCCCAAGTAGTACTTTTTCCTACAGCTTCTACTTTGTTTAAAAAAAAAACACAGATGGTACATAAATTATCTCTCCCATCTGCTTAAGACGCTGCCTTCCCATTTGCTGTTATGTTTTCCACGGGAGGAAAACAAAAAGGAATAAAAAGATGCCGCCAACTGCAGTTTTTACATATATACACCTCTTCCTAATTAATTCTTCGGTCTAATGCTGTAGAGCCGCATGAAAGGAGTATGTGTGGTTTGCATCCGGACTCCCCACTCGCAATATGTATTAAATGAACCGAACCAAAAATGACAGGTGACAGAAGGGAACAAATTGTGGGAGATGATCACAAGAAAAGAAGGATTTAACCGGCTTCTAAAAACCAAATTGTAGTTTGAGCGCCTGTGCGTTATATGACTGTATTATACCTGTTGTGGCCCAGCAGGAGATGTTGGAGCTGCCACCAAACTCCGACAGCGAGGGCCCTATGAGTCGGCTTTGGAGGATGTGGAGGACCCTGGACAGGGTTCCGACTAAGAGCAAGGTGCCACCTGGAGGCGCCTGAGCCTTGGACCAGTGAGGAGGAGACAAGGGAGTGTGATCCTGACATCAGTAGTGAGTTGTTCCTAGATGCCCGGCACCGAGAGCTAATAGGCGTCAGGAACAGTTGCGCAATTACAGGAGGTAATGGCACTCAGCTGGTGGTCATTAGGCTCCTCTCCAGACTATAAAAGGACTGCTTGTGCACATGCCCCTTTGCAGAAGTCAACGCAGGAACTAATGTCGGAGAACATTATGGTGAGCTTGGCAGGCTGGATTGCTGCCACGGCGTATCTGTGCTGGATTGCTGCCCAAGCTTGTCTGTGCCGGTTTGCTGCCAAGGACCTGTCTGTCAGTTAATTAAATGCCGTAACTTATCTTTGGCTCAGAGTGTGTGTTGGTGTGGGACGAGGGGGGTCAGAACACCTGTCCTAACCAAAAGCCCTATCAATTGTGGAGCCAACCAGCGACAGAGAGCTGCAACAGAGGAATGAAAGAGCCACATACGGGCTCCAGAGCCATAGGTTGCCGGCCCCTCTGTTAGGGTATGAATAAAAATTGTTTTCAGGGGTGCTCTCTGAGCTTGATTGTTTCTTGCAGACGTTCACCACCAAACTACGTAACATCATCAGTGCTAGTAAGGAGTGGGGTTTGCTCTCAGTTTACATTCCAGTCGCTTGCCCTCTCAGTATTGGCTGGAATGGTCTTAGAGGTTCTTGGGTTGGCCTGTTTACTATTAGCTTGTTTGTCAATTCCTTGATTTGGGATATTTTTTATTCTTATTTGTCGGTTTGATGTTCATCTTGGTGCTAATCTGAATTGTTTCACCCACAAAATCTGCTTACTAATTTACAAACTACATGCTTGGAAAAGAATATACAATTACTGTAAGTAAAGCGAAGCATGCCACAGAGTCACTGTTCAATTTTAGCACCGTCAAGAATCCACATATAATTTATCCGTCTTTCTGCGGAAGGAAATAGTAGATGAGAAACAAAAAATTGGGCGGAGAATGAACATTTTGATTTTCGTTTTCCCCTTGCCTGCCTTCAGAAGTTAAACATGGGGGAAAAAGTAATACCGCTCCCACATGATGAGAGATATACTCCTCGACTTACAATCAGCCCAAAATTTATGTTGCTACCCTGTTTTCCCGAAAATAAGATCCAACTGGAAATAAAGCATCATTTTTCAGGATGCTCTTAATATAAGCCAGGGTTTATTTTCCAGTTGGATCTTATGGAGTGGGGAGGGAATGGGGATTTTGCAATATCCTTCCCCTGGAGCGGGTGAGAATGGAGATTTTGAAGTATCCTTCCCCTGGAACAGGGAGGGAATGGGGATTTTGCAGTATCCTTCCTCCAGGAGTGGGGAGGAAATGGGGATTTTGCAATATCTTTCCCCTGGAGCGGATGAGAATGGAGATTTTGAAGTATCCTTCCCCTGGAGCAGGGAGGGTATGAGGATTTTGCAATATCCTTTCCCTGGAGTGGAGTGGGGAGGGTATGAGGTAAGCTCTCAGTGTACATATAAGCAACAAGTGATAAGCATGTTCATAATCACCAGAAAAATACATTCATTATAGATAAAGTAACAATAAAAAAATTATTATAGATAAAATAATTTTAAAAAACCCAGCCACTCACAGCATTTTGGCCCCAAATCTGTCACGCTTGAATGCAAAAGAAGGTGCTAATTTGTTTCCATGTCACTGTCCCTTTCTTACAACCCCTCTCTCCGCTCCCCCAAAATCATTCCCGAGGGTCTCTATATTCCAGAATAATTGGGGGGGGGGGAAACACCCCTTCCAGCTGCTCATCTGTGGCTGCAATCTGCTGTTCAACCTGCTTCTACGGGAATCGGGGGGGGGGGGAATAAAAAAAAAACCGGGAGGTGGAAAATGTGGCTTGAACATTCCTTACCCACCAAACGCTGCCAGGGAAAATCTTCCGCCTTGTCAAGTCGCATTTCGGAACATCACACTGTGACACCAGGCGAGCAAAACTGACTCATTTCGCCTCGCAACGTTAAACAGGGAGGTGCTTTCTGAACACCAGGTGTGCAGTTAAAAATGGTTCGGTAATCTGTGGCCATAGTTTATCACCACTCCGCACCTCTCGAAGCAGCCGGCAATGTTTTTTTTTTTTTTTTTAATTTTTTTATCTCTGAGTCTTCCTCGGTTATATCTTTTTGGCTGTCACGCAAAGCATCCGTTCCCTTTCTTCACCAATCATTTTAAAAATGATTATATATCTTTGTAAGCATGAAGAGGTAGACGTTGGCTTGCAACCATTTAGAATAAAATGGAATGGAATAGACTATGGAATGAATAGAGAATAAAATAGAATAGAATACAATAGAATACAATAGAATAGACTATGGAATGGAATCAAAAAGAAAGGAATAGAACAGAAGGAATACAATAGGAAGGGATAGGATAGGATAGGATAGGATAGGATAGAATAGCATAGCATAGAATAGAATATGGAATGAATCAATGGAATCAAAAGGAAAGGAATAGAATAGAAGGGAATACAATAGGAAGGGATAGGATAGAATAGAATAGCATAGCATAGAATAGAATATGGAATGAATCAAATGGAATCAAAAGGAAAGGAATAGAATAGAAGGGAATACAATAGGAAGGGATAGGATAGAATAGATAGCATAGAATAGATATGGAATGAATCAAATGGAATCAAAAGGAAAGGAATAGAATAGAAGGGAATACAATAGGAAGGGATAGGATAGAATAGAATAGAATAGAATAGAATATGAAATGAATCAAATGGAATCAAAAGGAAAGGAATAGAATAGAATAGGATAGAATAGAGTGGAATGGAATAGAATATATGGAACAGAACAGAACAGAAGAGAAATATGGAATGGACTAGTGGAATAGAATGGAATGGAATAGAATATATGGATGGAACAGATCAGAATAGAAAATATGGATTGGAGTGGAATAGAATATATGGAATGGAACAGAACTAGAAAATATAGAGTAGAGTAGAATGGAATAGAAAATATGGAATGGAATAGAATAGAATATGGAATGAATCAAATGGAATCAAAAGGAAAGGAATAGAATCGGAATAGAATAGGAATAGAATGGAATAGAATAGGAATAGGAATAGAATATATGGAATTGAACAGAACAGAAATATGGAATGGAATGGAATAGAATAGAATATATGGAATGGAACAGAACAGAAAATATGGATTGGAGGGGAATGGAATAGAAATATGGAATAGAATAGAATAGAATATGGAATGAATCAAATGGAATCAAAAGGGAAGGAATAGAATAGGAATAGAATAGGAATAGAATGGAATAGAATAGGAATAGAATAGGAATAGGAATAGGAATAGGAATAGAATAGAATGGAATGGAACAGAATAGAAAATATGGAATGGAGTGGAGTGAAATGGAATAGAAAACATGGAATAGAATAGAATAGAATATGGAATTGAACAGAACAGAATAGAAAATATGGTATGGAATAGAATGGAGTAGAATATATGGAATGGAACAGACAGAAGATAAAATATGGAATGGAAGAGAGTGGAATGGAATAGAATATATGGAATGGAACAGAATAGAAAATATGGAATGGAGTGGAGTGGAATGGAATAGAAAACATGGATAGAATAGAATAGAATAGATGGAAAGGAACAGAATGAAAATACGGAATGAAATGGAAAAGGAAGAGAATGGAACAAGAACAGAAAATAAATAGAAACAGACAGAATTGTTTAATTTATTGACCAAGTCTGATTGGACACACAAGGAATTTGTCTCTGGTGCGGAAGCTCTCAGTATGAGAGAAGTCATAACAGCACTGAAAAAAGGGACCGGTTTTCATACTTAACGACCGTTGCAGCATCCCCCGTGGTCGCATGATCAAAATTGGATGCTTGGCAACTGGCATGTCCTCAGCACAGTTGCCCTGGTCCTGGCTCATGTGATCTCCATTTGTAACCTTCCCACAATCAAAGGGGAGGGGGGGAAACAGATTCACTTTGTTGCAGCAGATTGAGGTTTGTATCTACTTACGAAAGACCAGGACTTGAGACCACGAAGGTGAGAGAAACAGGTTTATTGAATTCATCGAGTTCAGCGTGTTCACACACCAAAATCTGAACTGCCTGGGCTCTGCTCAGGATGCTAATTTTATGCCGTGTTCCAGGTTCCACCACAAAACCGCGGGTAGACAAAGCGCGCGCTCGACGAAAGCCGCGTACGTGACGTCATCACAGCGCGACAAAAACATCGCGCTGTGATTGGTAAATGTAAAATTAAGCGAAAACCTTACCCTAACCCCCCCAAACCTAACCCTAAACCTAACCCTAAACCTAACCCTTAACCTAACGCTAAACCTAATGCTAACCCTTAACCTAACGCTAAACGTAACCCTAACGCCCTAAACCTAACCCTAACCCTTAACCTAACCCTAACCCTAAACCTAACCCTTACCTTTATGTGAATCGGCTTGCTTTAATTTTATTTTTATTTCAATTTTTAATTTTTTCGTCGTGCTGTGATGACGTCACGGACGCGCTTTCGTCGAGCGCACTTTTGTGGACCGCGGTTTTGACGGGTCACGGTGTTCCACACTGCATTCTCAAGGCGTTTCCATACACGAGACAAACATGACATTTCAAAAAGGGGAAGTTCACTTGGAATGTTACAGCAAAGTACATAGGAGAAATACAAAAAAGAGAAGTTCCTATAATGTCTTAAGCTGTCAGCAGTTTTACCTCTGTTCTATCTCTCACCCATGCCTGGCTTCCTGTGCCCCTCCTTTACAGGGTCTTGCCACACTATTCAGCCCTATTTTTAATACTTATGAGGAAGTTGGAGAGAAAGTTCACTCCAGCTAAAAGTCAACTTGGAACTCCAGGGCACTAGAATGAAAAGCCGAGCTAATATGAATTTATAAGGTCCAGTCTATTAAGACCACCTAACCTGGCCAGCCACTGGTGGGTTTACCTGTGCACCCCCTCCTGCATCAACTTAATGACCTCACCATTCACTTAACAACTGAATCACCATTGCAAAAACGGGGCAAAACTTGCTTAGCAACTGCCTTCCTTGAACAGAAATTTTAGGCTCGGTTTTAGGCTTAAGCCAACAACAATCTGTATTTAGGCTGTGGTGGCCCGCCAGCAGAGCTAGTGGCAAACTCAGCCAGTGAGGAGGTTGGGGAGGAACATGGGCCAGTCCCGGAGTCTGGGGAAGGCTCGGATGAGGGGTCTGGGTCAGAGGCAGGAGGGGGGCAGGTCGTCCAACAGTTATCAGCTGCCTTCAGAGTCAGACGTCAGTGAGGCAGATGAACAGCTGGAGCCTGTTCCCAATGTGCGCATGCGCAGAGCTGCCAGGAGAAGGGAACAGCTAAGGAACAAGGGCCGACTTGGGAGTAAAGGCACAGGTGGACGGTGAATGGCCCCTCCCAGAGGGAATAAAGAGGAGTGGAAGGGGAGTGGAGTTTGCAGGAGTCAATTAGTTCAATTCATTGGGGTGAAGTTCTGTTCCTGACTTCTTGCCAAGTAATTGCTGCTACAGCTTGGCGTTTGGAGATATCGGCCTGGCAGCTCTCCAAGCCTGATAAAGGTCTGTGGTTGTGAAATCATGAAAGACTGTTGGCCGGGACTTTGCTGGAGAGGAATTCCCTTTAAACTAAATAAAAGGGGTTTTATCAGGAGGAGGTTTTATCGGCTTCATGATCTTGGAAGCCCAGGTCAGAATAAGCAGCTAGAAATCTCACCTTGGCCAATTCATCGATGAAACACACATGGGTCACGGATCTCGTTTCTTCGACAAGACCTTCTGGAGATGTTGCACCTGGAAAAATAACAAGATACACCACCTGAAGTTATTGAGATGTTTATGGAGGCTGCAAACCAAGGAAAGGAGGTTTGAGTGACCAGATACCTGTCCGCAAGCCGCACAGATCTGATCCATCAATTTCTCCATATTCATCCAGAGCGCTGCTCGGAAGGCTGCTGTATTTCCTGGGGTGGGCATAGCTGCTCGGCCGGGGCCACCTAAAGGTGTTTAAAAAAAATTTAATCCTTCTCTGAAAAGCTTACACAAAATATGCACGTTTTGAACGTTTAATTGCCGCGCAGATCAAAAGCAAGAAGCTCACAGAATAAAAGAGAGGATTTGGGCTTGCCTGCAAGGATGACAGAATAACAGAGTTGGAAGGGACCTTGGAGGTCTTCTAGTCCAACCCCCTGCTCAAGCAGGAGACCTTGTCCCATGTCAGACAAGTAGCTGCCTAGTATCTTAAAACACTTCTGAAGGCATTGGTTGATTGCTCTCACCGTTAAAGGCTGGACTCTGTAAACCGCTTAGAGAGGGCAGTAAATAAATCACGATTGTGTTTTAATTCCTGCCAAATCCACAAAGGTGGCATGAAACCACACCAGTGAAATCTGCCGCTGAAACTTAGGGTCTCCTAGGACCTGGCACCTAGTTAACAATGAAACAAAAGACGAAGGTTTAAACCCAGCCAACTACAATTTCCCCTAAAGGTAGTCCTCCATTTATAACCATTCATTTAGCGGCCGTTCAAAGTTACAATGGCACTGAAGAAAAGTGACGTGTTGGCAAGGCCGGGCGTACCGTGGTGCGAAACCTGCTCACGACGCCTCGCTGAGCAACAGAGATTCAGGACCCAATTGTGGTTGTAAAATCGAGGACTAGAACCAGGGTGGGTTGAAAATTTTAGCAAGCGGTTCTTCCTGCCTGGTTGCTGGGTGGGCGTGGCTGTGGTGGGCATGGCCTACTCAGCCTCCTGCACCACAGTGGGGGGGGGAGGGTTTGTTTCCGCCCTCCCAGGCTCTGGAGGTTTTTCTCAAGCCTCCGGGAGGGCCAAAAACAGCCTTCCCCCGGGCTCCGGAGGCCTTCAGAGGCCTGAAATGGGGCCGTTTCCGGACTTCCGGAACTTCCAGGAGGAAGTTCTTTTTTTGCTCTTCCCAGGCTCTGGAGCAGAGGTGGTATTCAGCAGGTTCTGACCATTCTGGAGAACCGGTAGCGTAACTTTTGAGTAGTTCGGACAACCGGTAAATACCACCCTTGACTGGCCCCCCCCATCTATTCTCTGCCTCCCGAGTCCCAGCTGATCAGGAGGGAATGGGGATTTTGCAGTAATCTTCCCCTGCCACGCCCACCAAGCCACACCTAGCAAGCTACAACCCACAGAACCGGTAGTAAACAGTTTTGAATCCTACACTGCTCTGGAGGCATTTCTCAAGCCTCCGGGAGGGTGATATGGCCTGCCCTAGGCTCCAGAAGCCCTCCGGAAGCTGGAAACAAACCGGTTCCAGACTTCCGGGAGGCTTATTTTTGGCCTCCTGGAGCCTCCGCGCGGGCCGCGTGGAGACTCCTGGGGAGGGGTGGAGTGGGTGGGCATGGCCAGCCCATCCTTGCAGCTAACGGTTCAGCTAACCAGATGTAAATTGATATCTGGTTTCGCCCAAACCGGTCTGAACTGGCTGAATCCCACCCCTGACTCTAACTGTATATGATGGGGTGCAAGAGCTCCTTACACCAACATCCAATAACCACCTCTGCCATCTCCATTTCTAACCTTCAGACATGTTAGTCCAAGATAAATTAGGTGTCAGGCCTGCAATTATATTCCTTTTAGAATTTTGGCCTGCCACACTTTCTCTTATTTCATTATGCTGTTTCATTAGTATAGTCGATGGGAGGGGACGGGAAGAGACAGGAGTAGGATTGTGGAATGTATTGTTGTCATTCTTTTCTAGAAGCCAAGGTCATCTTTTGTCTCCGGACTTTTACACCTGACCGGAAGCAGCTTGGGGTGTGATGCCAGCGTGGAAGAAGAAGATTGGACCATGTGATGGATTGTGGGTGTGGGGGACAAGACCATGAACTTTTAATTGGGTTGGATTCTGGTGTCATTTCCAGAATTGGGATTAACACAGATCTGCTAAGATGTCTGCTTTATTAAATTGGAACTTTAAGGATCGTTTTGCCTTGGACTCTGATTTATTCTACATGATACTTGGAACGCTGACATTAGGTCCCTGCTGGTCCCCAGTTAAAAGTTAAGGGACCCCAATTTCACTACGCAGTAATAAAGTTCGGTTTAAATTATAAGAACGGTACCTTACCTCTATCAATAATTCAGCGTGAAATTTCATTTCACTGCTTTTGCAATAAAAATGCCAAGGCTCCACTGTGTGTAATTTCTCTTTTCCTTCATCCATATTTAATGTCAGATTAAAGGCTAAGATTACAAGCGGTTTCGGTATAATGCGCTCTCCACAATGTAGGATATTCTATTAGCTAAAATTAGAGGCCCCGGTTCAAATCCCAGCTAAATGAACTCAAAATGCACTGCATTTCAACCTTTTTATTACTATCCTTGTTAATGTGACTTGAAGTCTGGAAAGAATGAGGAATTGTGGTGAAATATATTAAGCACAGGCATTTTCTTGACTTACAACAGTTCCATTCAGGTGACGGTCTGAAATTATGACAGTGAAAGAAGTGAATTGTGACTGTTTTCCACACTTAAAGCCCACTGCTGCACTCCCATGGTGACGTGATCAAAATTGAGCTGCTTGGCAACTGTCTCATTGGACAATATTTGATCTATTTGGAGATGTTCTCCAAAGCATCCGAAGCCAAGACAAGAAACAACGGATGGAAACGAATCAAAGAGAGAAGCAATGTAGAATTAAGGAGAAACTTCCTAACAGTGAGGACCAATTAACCAGTGAACAGCTGGCCTCCAGAAGTTGTGGATGCTCCATCACTGGAGGCTTTTAAGAAAAGATAGGAGAGCCATTTTTCCTTGCTTGAGCAAGGGGTTGGACTAGAAGACCTCCAAGGCCCCTTCCCATCATCCCAAAGGTTTTTTATTCCCCAAGGGGGCAACTGGACTCTCTCTTTTTTCTTTGGAGATGTTTCACTTCTTATCCAAGAAGCTTCTTCTTCAGTTCGGACTGGATGGGGATAAGTCTGTGTTCATTGCAGCCGGCATATAAATCTAGTCAGAGCCGATGAAGCTTCTCGGATGAGGAGCAAAACGCTTTCAAAGGAAAACCAGGAAGTCCAGTTGCCTCTTGAAAAAAAGGAAGAAGAACCTTTGGGGCAACTGAGAATCTCCATAGATTTCCAACAATGATATTCTACATTCTGTATTCCACTTTTTAAAAGCTCTTCTAAGTCTTTAAACAAATGGTCGTAGGTCGAGGACTACCTACATAATAACCAGAGGTAGGCTTCAGAAATTTTAGCAATGGGTTCGCTGACCGGGAGCTGGGTGGGGTGGCCGTGGTGGGCGTGGCCTAATCGGCCTCTTATACCACGGTGCGCGGGGGTGGAGGGTTTTTTTGAGCCTCGGAGGGTAAAAATGTCCTCCACAGGCTCCGGAGGCTTTTCCGAGCCTCCGGGAGGATAAAAAATGTCCTCCTCAGGCTCCAGAGACTTTCCTCGAGCCCCCGAGAGGGTAGAAAATGTCTTCCTCTGGCTCCAGAGGCTTTCCCTGAGTCCCCGGGAGGGTAAAATATTCTCCTCAGGCTCCAGAGGCTTTTCCGAGCCTCTGTGAGGGTAAAAATGTCCTCCTCAGGCTCCAGAGGCTTTCCCTGAGCCCCCGGAGGGTAAAATGTCTTCCTCAGGCTCTGGAGGCTTTCCCTGAGCCCCTGGGAGGTAAAAAATGTCCTCCTCAGGCTCCAGGCTTTTCCCAAGCCTCCGGGAGGGTGAAAATGTCCTTCTCAGGCTCCAGAGGCTTTCCCCGAGACTCCGGGAGGGTAAAAATGTTCTCCACAGGCTCCAGAGGCTTTTTCCGAGCCTCCGGGAGGGTGAAAATGTCCTCCTCAGGCTCCAGAGGCTTTTTTCGAGCCTCCGGAGGGTAAAAATTTCCTCCTCAGGTTCCGGAGGCTTTCCCTGAGCCCCCAAGAGGGTAAAAATGTCCTCCTCAGACTCTGGAGGTTTTCTTCGAGCCTCCGGGAGGGTGAAAATGGCCTCCCCTGGGCTCCGAAGCCCTCGTAGGCCAGAAACAGGTCCATTTCCCGATTTCCGGAGCTTCTGGGAGGCCCATTTTTTGCCCTCTCTAGGCTCCAGAGGCTTTCCTCGAGCTGGCGGGAGGGCGAAAACAGCTTCCCCTGGGTTCCGGAGAGACCAGAAACGGGCCTGCCTCTGGCCTTCTGGAATTTATGGGAGGGCCCGTTTTTCACCTTCCCCGAGCCTCTGCACGGGGCCCTGTACTTACCTAGCATCCCAAACAGGCCGCGTGGAGACTCCTTCGGGAGGGGGAGGCAGCCAGGGGTGGGGAGTTGCAGGTTCGCTGAATTGGGCAGATCCTTAGCTAACGTACCCCCAAACCCGTACAGCCCCGCTGTTAATACCCCATTTAGTGCGAGATATCAAATTAGAAAGCCCTCATATAGCCAAATAACACAACGCGTGGTACCTCTAGCTGATTGAGAGGGCTGAGTCAAACTTTAAAATCAGAGCGCTCCTCACGTTCTCCTCCAAGGGCTGTGGCAATATCCCTCCACAACGTTCGCGATCGTAACTTTCAATGTTCCGAGGTTGTGGACAACCTGAAGAGCGGTTCCTTCTTGAGTAGGGTTCTAGAGCAGAGAAAGAAACCGAGAATCAAGAAACGAGGAATCAACTTTTTAGCAAGAGATTCGCCTCCGGCGTCGACGGGGCTGCAATTGTTCCAAGCTCACGCCAAGTTTTGCTTCCTGCTCGGATTAATCAGTCTTGTTTTATATTGGCGTGTAACAACTTCATGAGGGTGGTTTCCGGTTGAATGACTAACCCATTTGGCTTTTTAGCTAAATTGCATTAATGTAGCACATGGAAATATACTATATGTTATCAAACCTAAATACAGAGGCATGTTATTTGAAATGCATCTTATCTTCGTGTCTGTCTGTCTGTCTGTCTGTCTGTCTGTCTGTCTGTCTGTCTATCTATCTATCTATCTATCTATCTATCTATCTATCTATATACCTACCTACCTACCTACCTACCACCTATCATCTACCTACCTACCTACCTACTTACCTACCTATCTAAAAATGGCTGTGTGTATGTGTGTGTGTTGGTGTGTTTGTGTGGTGTGTGTGTTCCAGCATAACTCTAGAATGCCTCAAGCAATTTCAACCAAACTTGGTACACAGATGACTTACTCTCTGGAAACAAATACTGTGGGGTAAGACACCCCTAACACCCTTGGGATGTGTTTTCTGTTAAGATACAGCCTGTTGTGCCTTAAAATGGCTTCTACTGTACGGTCGTAAAATAGCTTCTACTGTACAGCGCAGTGGAGTTGCCATGTATGGCTTCATAGTACTCCACAAGGAGGCTCCCTCTGGAAAGGGGGAAAATCCAACATTAGAAATTACGTTTGGTCCGGGTATTTTCCCCCTATAAATAAATATCTGGCCAACAACACTGGGTTGTTTTTATTTATACATATATTTGTTTGTTCATTCCAAATGTGCAGAAGATTTGAAATGTTACTGGAAATTCCACCATATTCTTTCAAATAAGATTTCGTATTCCTTTGCGTATGAAATCTTCCATTTTGCCGTGAACTCAATATTTATGTTTATCTAATCTTTTATATTAGTTTTGTAAGCAATTGCTCCTATCTAAATACTTTATCTTTCTTTTTTGCACCATCTGATTTTCCACCCATTTTTAGTATGCTCAGGCTGTAGCATGTAAGACATGTGGGCAGGTGCTGCATAAGTCACATTGCTTTGCAGCTCTCTGTAGTGGCTTCACTTAAGGAGCTACAGGAAGAAGGATGTGTCTGTACATTGGAACATATGTAATTTATGTTACATAATTGCCCAATTTGTGCAATCGCAGGGATCCTTCGCTTCAATCTACAATGTCATGTGCTATAAAATCCTGGATATTCTGGCCAGCTAAGAAGAAAAAAGGAAGAAAAAACTCCATTTTAAGCTGCTTTTTTTCCATTTCTGATTTGAATGTCAATTATATGAAAAGAGAGAGAGAGAGAGAGAGAGATCAGAATCCTGGATTACAGATTAGATGAACAGCTTCTGGGATCCTCGCATTAAAATGACATATTTCACATGCGGTCAGAAGCCAAATATTACAGATAATACAGGCCTTTATCTGAACAAAACAGTTACGATTGAGATCTGGGTATTTGGATTGGATGGGAGGCAATGATAAAGGTGACATATAATTTGCATTATCCTATTTTGCTACACATGGTCTTATTATTGTTCTGCATTTTGTATTCAGATGCCTCCACCTCCTCCGCTCTGCAAAACTTCACCCCCTTCTAGCAATGATGATGTTACCTAGTGGGGCAATGAAATGTTAATATCCCACAGTCTCTCCTCCTCCCCATCCTCCTGTTCTTCCCTTTCTCCCTCCTGCTCATTCTCAGTTCCTCCCCCCCCACCTCCTCCTGCTTCTCCCTTTCCTGCTCCTCCCCCTTTCTTTCTTCTGCTCCTCTTCCCTTCCCCTCTTCCTCCCTTCTGCTACTCCTCCTCTCTCTCCCCTTTCTGCTCCTCCCCTCTTCCTCCTGGGCCTCCCCCTCCTGCTCCTCCTCCTGCTCCTCCCTCTCTCCCTCTGCTCATTCTCATTTCCTCCCTCCCCTCCTCCTCCTGCTCCTCCCCCTTTCTTCCTTCTGCTCCTCTTCCCCTCTCCTGCTCCTCCTTCCCCTCTTCCTCCTCCCTTCTGCTACTACTCTCTCTCCTCATCTGCTCCTCCCCTCTCTTCCTCCTGGGCCTCCCCCTCCTGCTTCTCCTCCCTCCCCTCTGCTCCTCCTGCTCCTCCCTCTCTCCCTCCTGCTCATTCTCATTTCCTCCCTCCCTCTCCTCCTCCTCCCTCGCCTGCTCCTCCCCCTTTCTTCCTTCTGCTCCTCCTTCCCCTCTTCCTCCTCCCTTCTGCTACTACTCCTCTCTCCTCATCTCTGCTCCTCCCTCTCTTCCTCCTGGGCCTCCCCTCCTGCTTCTCCTCCCTCCCCTTCTGCTCCTCCTCCTGCTCCTCCCTCTCTCCCTCCTGCTCATTCTCATTTCCTCCTCCCCTCCTCCTCCTGCTCCTCCCCCTTTTTCCTTCTGCTCCTCTTCCCCTCTCCTGCTCCTCCTTCCCCTCTTCCTCCTCCCTTCTGCTACTACTCCTCTCTCCTCATCTGCTCCTCCCCTCTCTTCCTCCTGGGCCTCCCCCTCCTGCTTTCCTCCCTCCCCTTCTGCTCCTCCTGCTCCTCTCTCCCTCCTGCTCATTCTCATTTCCTCCCTCCCCTCCTCCTCCTGCTCCTCCCCCTTTCTTCCTTCTGCTCCTCTTCCCCTCTCCTGCTCCTCCTTCCCCTCTTCCTCCTCCCTTCTGGTACTACTCCTCTCTCCTCCTCTGCTCCTCCCCTCTCTTCCTCCTGGGCCTCCCCCTCCTGCTTCTCCTCCCCTTCTGCTCCTCCTCCTGCTCCTCCCTCTCTCCTCCTGCTCATTCTCATTTCCTCCCTCCCTCCTCCTCCTGCTCCTCCCTCGCCTGCTCCTCCCCCTTTCTTCCTTCTGCTCCTCTTCCCCTCTCCTCCTCCTCCTTCCCCTCTTCCTCCTCCCTTCTGCTACTACTCCTCTCTCCTCCTCCTGCTCCTCCCCTCTCTTCCTCCTGGGCCTCCCCTCCTGCTTCTCCTCCCTCCCCTCCTGCTCCTCCTTCTCCTTCCCCTTCAACTTGCTCCTCCCCCTCCTGCTCCTCCTCTCTTCAACTTGCTTCTCCCCCTCCTGCTCCTCCTCCCTTCAACTTGCTCCTCCACTCCTGCTCCTCCTCCTCCTGCTCTTCCTCCTCTTCTTCCTGCTCCTTCTCCTTCACACTCTTCTGCTCCTCCTCCCCCCTTCCTCTTGCTCCTCCCCCTCTTGCTCCTCCTCCCTCCCCTCTCTTCCTCCTGCTCCTCCTCCTTCCTCCCCTCCTCCTCCTTATTTTACACAATTTAAGGTGATTTCCCTAATGTTCTCAGCATATCAATTACAGCACACACGTGAAATCCCACATTTCCCCCCAAATCTGGGATATGATTAAAATGCAGATAGCCCTCGACTTACCAGCCCAGTTGAGCCCAACATTTCCGTTGCTAAGCGAGACAGTTGTAAAGGGTCCCCTTTATGACCTTTCTTGCCCACAGTTGTTAAGTGAATCGCTGTGCTTGTTAATTAGGTTACACGGGTGTTAAGCGAATCTGGTTTTCCCATTGACTTTGCTTGTCAGAAGATCGCAAAAGCCATCACATGACCCCCCGGGACACTGCATCCGTCATAAATACGAGTCAGTTGCCAAGCCTCTGAATTATGACCGTGATTATGGGGATGCGGCAAGGGTTCCCAAGTGTGCAAAACGGCCACAAGTCACTATTTTCAATGCCGTTGTGTCTTTGAATAATCCCTGAAGTAACTGTGGTAATCAAAACTACCTGCATCTATTTTTAATAACTACCGTATTTTTCAGAGTATAAGACGCACCTTTTTATCTCTAAAAAAAGGGTAAAAATCTGGGTGCGTCTTATACAGCATTTTTAGCCTGCCCCCTTTGCAAAAACGGCCGTGCATAGCCTTTAGGAGGCTTCCAGAGTGCTCCTGGGGTTGGGGAGGGCAAAAATGAGTGAAAAACAGACTGTTTTTTGCTCGTTTTTGCCCCCCCCCAGCCCCCAGGAGCACTTTATAAGCCTCCTAAAGGCTATGCATGCCCTTTTTTGGCAAAAAACGGGCCCGTTTCCGCGAAAAACGGGCCATTTTTGGGAGGTCTGCAGAGTGCAAAACCTTTTTTTTTTATTTGCCTCTTCAAAAACTTGGTGCGTCTTATACTCCAGTTCCTATACTCCGAAAAATACAGTACCTGTTACTAAAAAGTCTTCAAAACCCTTGATATATTCCAGTAAACAGTCAAAACTATTAGAGCAGGCCCACTGTTCAACTCGTGCTTGTCGGGAAACCCCCACCCCCCCGCACACACAAACTAGTTTATCATTTGCATTAACCATTGGCTCAATTATGCTGTAATAATTAATGCTGGATCCAAAGGCAATCCTCGGTTTGTGGCATCAATTTCAGTGAGTGCCTTCCTGCTTTGAAGATGCAATTATTCTGAATGTAATGAACAAGGCAAATCTAGACAGTGTCAGGCCGGCAGCCATCTTTGGTTTTGGATCTTTGGCCTGCCACACTTTCTATTATTCTACTATGCCTTTTCTATGTGGGAAAATGGGAGGGGGGACTGTAAGGAGTGAGATGCTATGTAGCCATAACAACATTCTTTCTAGAAAGCCAAGGTCATTATCCTTTGTCTCTGCACCTCTGCACCTGGCCGGAACTGGATGGGAGGAAGCTGCCAGCATGGGAATGGGAGATTGGACCATATGATGGACGTGTAGATATGGGAGCAAGATCTTGAACTTTCAGCTGGGTGGGGAAAACCGGGAAACTTTCAGAGATTAGGGTTTTTCCAGATCTTCCAACAGCATCCTAAAAAGCAGAGATGTCACCCTGCCAACTAAAGTGTGTCTAGTCAAGGCTGCGGTTTTCCCAGTTGCAATGGATGGCTGTGAAAGATGGACCATAAGGAAGGCTGAGCGTCAAAGAATGGAGGCCTTTGAACTCTGGTGCTGGAGAAGACTTCTGCATTGAGTCCCTTGGACTGCAAGGCCATCCAACCGGTCAGTCCTACAGGAGGTAACCCTGACTGCTCTTTAGAAGGTCGGATCCTGAAGAGGAAACTCAAAGACTTTGGCCACCTGATGTGAAGGAAGGACTCCCTGGAGAAGAGCCTCATGCTGGGAACGATGGAGGGCAAAAGAAGAAGAAGGGACGGCAGAGAAGGAGGTGGCTGGATGGAGTCACCGAAGCAGTCGGCGTGAGCATCAATGGACTCCATGGTAGAGGACAGGAAGGCCTGGAGGAACGTGGTCCATGGGGTTGCGATGGTTCGGACACGGCTTTTGCAACTAACAACAACAATAATGAACAAGACGGAGAACCTATAGAAATTAAAGTGATTACGTGTCGAAGGAAAAATCAGATTATCCACCCAAGGGAGGAAAAATTTCTGTTATGTTTCTTCCAGGTCCACCAGGCGCAATTTGGATGGTGCTGCGGAAGATATTGATGATTAATGTTGTGTGTGTGTATTCGTAGCTGGGCTAATTTCATTATCTTCGAACCTGCTAAGAATCAAGACGTCAGCAACAACGCGCAGAAAGAGACGGGGAAGTAAGGGGGGGGAATTATTTCGCGCAACGTGCATCTTATCAAAAACGGAACAGCTATTAAAAAAATAGTTGGTCTTCTCAACAACATGAGAAATACACAGAATGGTTGTGCAAAGGCAAAAATACAACTTAGAACCAATTTCGTTGTATTTATTTTGTACAATGACAATAAAGACTATACTATTATGGCGAGTTCAATAACTTGCCCGAATGATAGAAATAAAGAACAGATCAAGTCCAAATAAGTCAAGGCCGAAATAAAGAAGAAGAAGAAACTAATTTAGATTCTGGGGGATGAGTGTTAGGTGGTCCTTGATTTACGACAGTTTATTTAATGACCGTTGAAAGTTACAACGGGAGCAGAAAAAGTGACTAACCACCTTAGAGCCGAGGTGGCGCAGTGGTTAGCTCTCTGTTTGTTAGATGCTGGGCTGATCTGATCTGAGTGTTTTTGGAAGCTGGCTGTTAGAAAGTGCTGTCAGCTATTGTAAGTTTTGGAACTGCTAGCAAACTTTGAGTACCGGACTGTTTGTATGATTATGGACTATGTTATTTGGATTATCCCTTAACTGGAAGACATTGATGACTGACTGTCTTATCCGTGTATGACTTGGATTGTTTGATGGACTCTGATACCTCTATTTCCACGAAAGTAAAAGCCTATTTAAACTGCAGTGTCTCTGTATGCTGGTTTGTGTGTTCTCCAACACAACTCTCACAACGCTTCTTTGAACGCACTCGCTCCCCCAACGGGGAGCTTACCTAACACGCGGGAAACTGCAATCATCATAAATAAGAGTCAGTTGCCAAGCATCTGAATTTTGATCACCTGCCCACGGGGAAGCGGCAACGGTCGTAAGCCATTTTTCCCCCGCTGCCGTGGTAACTTTGAACGGTCAGTAAATGAACTGTTGTAAGTCGAGAACAGCCTGTATCTAAAAGTGTCATATAAGAAGGGAGCCATCAAAGGAGATAAGAGAGTGTTCTGACCTTGGTTTCCCCTAAAAGGCAGGAGGCAGATTCCTGGTCCCCCCCAAAAACCCTTTTATTAAACAAATGTGAATTCCTCTCATTCACATTTAGATAAGGCCTGGTCAACAGTCTTTCAAAGGTGAACTTATGATCACAGACCTTATCTAGCTTGGAAAGCTGCCATGTAAATATTTTCTAAGCGCATTGCTGTGCAAGGAAAGACTTGGCACAGAGTCTCGGAGATTCACGGACAGATCTTTACACTCCTGAAACGAACTAACAAACTAACAAACAAATTGTATCCTGCAAAAGCGCATTCCCCTTTCTCTCCTCTTTTATTAAGCACAGTGGTTAAATGCAGCACTGCAGGCTACTTCAGCTGACTGCAGTTCTGCAGTTCGGCTGTTCAAATCTCACCGGCTCAGGGTTGACTCAGCCTTCCATCCTTCCGAGGTGGGTGAAATGAGGACCCGGATTGTTGTTGGGGGCAATATGCTGACTCTGTAAACCGCTTAGAGAGGGCTGAAACCCCTATGAAGCGGTATATAAGTCTAACTGCTATTGCTATTGCTATTTCCTATGGAGGGGCCAATCACCGTCCACCCATGGCTTTACTCCCAAGTCGACCCTGATTTCTTAGCTGTTCTTTTCTTCTGGCAGCTCTGCGCGTGCACACACTGGGAACAGGCTCCAGCTCCAGGTTAAAGGGAATTCCTCTCCAGCAAAGAGTTTCTCATTAGATTTCACAACAACAGACTTTTATCAGGCTTGGAGAGCTGCCAGGCTGATATCTTCCAAACTCCATGCCGTAGCAGCAATTACTTGGCAAGAATTCAGGAATAGATCTTTACCCGAATGAATTGAACTAATTGTCTCCTGCAAACTCCACTCCCCTTTCGCTTCTCTTTATTCCCTACGGGAGGGGCCATTCACCGTCCACCTGTGGCTTTACTCCTGAGTCGATCCTTGTTCCTTAGCTGTTCCCTTCTCCTGGCAGCTCTGCGCATGCGCACATCGGGAACAGGCTCCAGCTGTTCTTCTGCCTCAGTGATGTCTGACTCTGAAGGCAGCTGATAACTGGTCTATGGCTCTGGCCCCCTCTCTGCCTCCGACGCAGAGCCCTCATCTGAGCCTTCCCCAGACACCAGGACTGGCCCATCTTCCTCCCCAACCTCCTCACTGTCTCTGGTTGGGGGGGCCACAACTGTGGCACGACAAAACCACGCTCGACTAAAGTGCGCCCGATTAAACCGCGTTGCTGACATCATCAACAGGGCGACAACAGCGAGCGCGGAGAAAGAAGGGCGCTTTAAATAGCGCTTTGAAAGCAAGCCGATTCAAGTTAAGGTAACGGTTAGGTTTAGGGTTAGGTTTAGGGTTAGGTTAAGGGTTAGGATTAGGTTTAGGGTTAGGTTAAGGGTTAGGTTTAGGGTTAGGTTAAGGGTTAGGTTAAGGGTTAGGGTTAGGGTTAGGTTAAGGGTTAGGATTAGGTTTAGGGTTAGGTTAAGGGTTAAGTTTAGGGTTAGGTTTAGGGTTAGGTTAAGGGTTAGGTTTAGGGGGGTTAGGTTTAGGTCTAGGGGTTAATTTTAGGTTTAGCGTTTACAGTGTGCTTCTGTCTCCGCACTGTTGTCGCCCTGTGATGACGTCAGCTACGTGGTTTCGTCGAGCGCCCTTTAGTCGAACGCGGTTTTGTGGTGGAACCGGCCACAACAGAGAGGCAGACTAGATGCTTATTCTATTCATAAGGCTTTGAAATGGAAAGTTTATGATATAATGACTTAGTCATGATAAATCAACGTGACTCAGAATGGACAGACTTATTCACATACCTTCTCGGATACTAACACAGCTATTAATTATATTTCTCCTCAAGATTGGGGGTGAGGCGTGTTAATCAACATTTCACTCCATTGATTATGCAGCTGCATATTTATATTTTTTTTATTTGGTGCAATGCTAGGATGATTACACAAACGTGTCTTCATGAATAAACCAGAAGACAAGAAGTTTATTCCTCGGTCTATAAATAGATATTACTGGCGTTTGAAAAGAATGGTGCCTGTAATTTTTATTTCTAAAATCAAGACGTCAGGGCTCTCTCTTAAAGCAAACATTTTCTACAGCTAGTTACTCCATCAGCATTTTTTTTCTCTTAAGGGAAGCTTATGAACTTCGAGAGGCACCGTAAGATTAGGAAAAAATAAAACAAAAACAAAAAACAGACAAGTTAAATGTTACGCGACAAAATTTCTCAAAAGAAACGGCAGTGCTGAATAAAAGGGGACAGACTGAGACTCTGTTGCTAGAAATAATTAGTTATTTTGGTTTGCTTTAATATAAGACGAATGTTACCGTAATCAAACTACAATCTGTCAGCCGTGAAACTTAGCTGGGTGACTTTGGGCCAATCACTAGGAGACCGTGAGTTCTAGTCCAACATTAATCATGAAAGCCAACTAGGTGATTTTGAGCCAATCATCAGGAGATTGTGAGTTCTAGTATCACCTTAGTCATGAAATCCAGCTGGGTGACTTTGGTTCAATCATCAGGAGACAGTGAATTCTAGTCCAGCCTTAGCCATGAAAGCCAGCTGGGTGACTTTGGGCCAATCACCAAGAGACGGAGAGATCTAGTCCCACCTTAGTCATGACAGCCAGCTGGGTGACTTTGGGCCAATCATCAGGAGATTGTGACTTCTAGTCCCACCTTAGCCATGAAAGCCAGCTGGGTGACTTTGGGCCAATCATCAGGAGATTGTGAGTTCTAGTCCCACCTTAGCCATGAAAGCCAGCTGGGTGACTTTGGGCCAATCACCAGGAGAATGTGAATTCTCGTCCCACCTTAGCCATGAAAGCCAGCTGGGTGATTTTTGAGCCAATCACCAGGAGAATGTGAATTCTAGTCCCACCTTAGTTATGAAAGCCAGCTGGATGACTTTGGCCAATCACCAGGAGAATGTGAATTCTAGTTTCGTCTTAGATGAAAGCCAGCTGGGTGACTTTGAGCCAATCACCAGGAGAAGTGAATTCTAGTCTCGCCTTAGCCGTGAAAGCCAGCTGGGTGACTTTGGGCCAATCCTTCTCTCTGAGCCCAACCCACCTCACAGGATTGTCGTTGTGGGGAAAAGAGGAAGAGGAAGGTGGTATCAGATATGTTCGTTGCCTTATTTGTAAAAATAAGGAAGGTAGGATACAAATAAATAAACAAACCAAATATATAAAGATTTAACTACAATTAAGCTATGGTAAACTTGAAACAGTGGAACCTGATACTTGTGAACCTGCCTGGGAAAATCTGGATCAAAAATTGCGGATGGCCGATTATCCCTTCACTAAATCCTTCTAATTTTATACTTCTGAGTCACTGACACCTACTCGTTTCAGACACCTAAAACCATGGCTCTTCGCTTTTTATCAAAAGTGACATAAATGCTTGGCTGGAGTTGGATGGAGAACCTATCATACTTAAATAATGTGCTGCCAACAGGTTAAATGCTCATCGTGTATTTAGATGACATGATTTATATAATGTCTCAAGGAAGAGGGAGAACCTGGTTGGCTGTCCAAGTTAACCAGGGTTTTACAGCTAAATCAGAGCTTTCCAAGTTGGGCCACTTATAGATTTGTGGACTTCAACTCCCAGAATTCCTCAGCCAGCACATGGACCTATGGACGTCAACTCCCAGAATTCCTCAGCCATCCTGTAGACTTATGTGGTTCAACTCCCAGATTCCTCAACCAGCATATGGACTTCAACTCCCAGAATTTCCCAGTCAGCAAATTGAATTATGGACTTCAAATCCCAGAATTCCTCAACCATCATGTAGACTTGTGGGCTTTAACTTCCAGACTTTCTCAACCAGCATATGGACTTCAACTCCCAGACTTCCTCAACCAGCATATGGACTTCAACTCCCAGAATTCCTCAGCCAACATGTAGATTTGTGTGCTTCAATTCCCAGACTTCCTCAACCAGCATATGGACTTCAACTCCCAGAGGTCCTCAGCCATCATGTGGACTTGTGGACTTCAACTCCCAGAATTCCTCAACCATCATGTAGACTTGTGGGCTTTAACTTCCAGACTTTCTCAACCAGCATATGGACTTCAACTCCCAGAATTCCTCAGCCATCATGTAGATTTGTGTGCTTCAATTCCCAGACTTCTTCAACCAGCTTAAGGACTTCAACTCCCAGAATTCCTCAGTTATCATGTAGATTTGTGTGCTTCAATTCCCAGACTTCTTCAACCAGCTTAAGGACTTCAACTCCCAGAATTCCTCAGCCATCATGTAGATTTGTGTGCTTCAATTCCCAGACTTCCTCAACCAGCATATGGAGTTCAACTCCCAGAATTCCTCAGTTATCATGTAGACTTCAACTCCCAGAATTCCTCAGCCATCATGTAGACTTGTGGGCTTCAACTCCCAGACTTCCTCAACCAGCATATGGACTTCAACTCCCAGAATTCCTCAGTTATCATGTAGACTTCAACTCCCAGACTTCCTCAACTGTCATGTAGACTTGTGGGCTTCAACTCCCAGTCTTCCTCAACCAGTATATGGACTTAAACTCCCAGAATTCTTCAGCCATCATGTGGACTTGTGGACTTCAACTAGAAATTTCCTGCCAGTTAGAACAACAAATTCTTGCCTCCAGAAGTTGTAGATGCTCCAACATTGGACGTTTTTTAAAAAGAGATTGTTTGAAAAGGTCTCCTGCTTGAGCAGAGGGTTGGACTAGAAGACCTCCAAGGACCCTTCCGACTCTCTTATTCTTTCCCCCCCCTATTAAACAGTTGGTTAGTGTAACCTATTTAGTTCAGATTATTTAATTCACGATGCCAGAGACCAAATCTTTGCAGACATCATTTTTTGTATCATTATTCTGTGACCGAAAGACCCAATGGAAGGTCATGCTTCAATCAGATCGCCAAATGTTCATGCTTTATTTAAATGTGCTACAATGACCTTTAAAAAGGGATTAATTGTGAACTAGTGTTGGATTTTTTATAATTGGAGACTGGTAAAGAAAGATAAAAAAAAAAACTTTCTACAGCCGGAAAGATCACCCAATGTTCTTTAGATTATTTCTAATAATGAATTAAGGATCAACTCAGCCATGGGGACAAAGGAAATGTTGCCACGGCTTGTAAAATACTGAATTATTTAAGCCCAATTTGCAACGTGCTACATTGCATTATATATATATATAAAAATGGCTGTCTCCGTGTATATGTCTGTGTGTTCCAGCATAACTCTGGAGCGCCTCGAACAATTTCAACCAAACTTGGTACACAGATGGCTTACTCTCTGGAGACAAAGACTGTGGCGGTAAGACACCCCTAACCCCTTGGTGTGTGCGTGTTGTTAAGATACAGCCTGTTGTGCCTTAAGACGGCTTCTACTGTACTGCCATAAAATGGCTTCTACTGTACGGCGCAATGGAGTTGCCATGGAAACAGCTTCACAGTACTCCACAAGGGGGCTTTTTAGGAAGTGGGAAAATCCAACATTAGAAATTACGTTTGGTCTGGATAGTTTCCCCCTATAAATAAATAGCCAGGCCACGCCCAGTTATCGGCTCGTATAATAAAAACCGACTTCCATCTCCCATTACATGTAGTCCTCGGCTTACGACTACAACTGAGCCCAAAATCATGGTTGCTAAGCAAGATGGTTAAGTGAGTTTTGCCACCATTTTATGACCTTTCTTTCCACAGTTGTTAAGTGAACCGCTGCGGTTGTTAAGTTAATCACAAGGTTGTTAAATAAACCCGGCTTCCCCATTCTTGTCAGAGGTGGGAAAAGGGGACCATGGGACCTTGGGACACCGCAACTGTCATCATCATGCAACGATCGTGGGTGTAAAAAACGGTCACAAATTACTTTTTTCAGTGGCGTTGTAACTTTGAACTTTATCACTAAATAAATGGTTGTACATTGAGAACTACTTCTAATTATTCTGAGGCTCTTCCCACTCTCTCTCTCTCTCTCTTTTCTCTCCTCTCCTCTCTCCTCAATCTTTTTCTCTTCTCAATCTTTCTCTCTCAATCTTTCTCTCTGTTTCTATCAATCTTCTCAATGTCTTTCTTTCAATTTCCCTTTCTCTCTCTCTGTCTCTTTTTCTCTCAGTCTTTCTCTTTCTCATCTCGTTCTCAATCACTTTTTCTTTCTCAATCTCTGTCTTTCTCTCTCAATTTCTTTTTCTCTCAATCTTTCTCTCTCTCTCTCTATCTTTCTCTCTCACACAATCTTTCTCTCTCTCAATCTCTCTCTCTCAATCTTTCTCTCTCTCTCAATCTTTCTCTCACAATCTTTCTCTCTCTCAATCTCTCTCTCTCAATCTTTCTCTATCAATCTCTCTCAATGTCTTTCTTTCAATTTCCTTTCTCTCTCTTGTCTCTCTTTTTCTCTCACTCAGTTTCTCTTTCTCTCCATCTTGTTCTCAATCACTTTTTCTTTCTCAATCTCTGTCTTTCTCTCTCATTTCTTTTTCTCTCTCAATCTCTTTCTCTCTCTCTCTCTCTCAATCTTTCTCTCTCACACACAATCTTTTCTCTCTCAATCTCTCTCTCTCAATCTCTCTCAATGTCTTTCTCTCAATTTCCCTTTCTCTCTCTCTCAGTCTCTTTTTCTCTCACTCAGTCTTTCTCATTCTCTCCATCTCGTTCTCAATCACTTTTTCTTTCTCAATCTCTGTCTTTCTCTGTCAATTTCTTTTTCTCTCTCAATCTCTCTCTCTCTCAATCTCTTTTCTCTCTCAATGTCTTCCTCTTCTCTCATCTCTCTCTCCCAATTTCTCTCTCTCAATCTCTCCCTCTCTCTCTCAATGCAGACCCTGTTAATCTGGCAACCAGGATTATTTTTTAAAAAAAACAGTTCATGATTCCTTTTCACTTGAAAGTGTCGTCGTGACAGGTAGCTGCAGTACTTCCTTGCAACAGTTGCTCCGCCTCTCCCTTTCTATTTTAAAAAATTTGTAGCAACAATGAAGAGCCTAATTAAATTGTGTGGCACACTGAAGCACCAGCACAATAAGAACAACAGGGATTGGGGGGGGGGAACAATTTCAAAAGTGCCTGTTTCTATTTCTCTTCTATTGTAATTTCTAAACCCCAATGAACTAATATCCAAGCCCTAACTTAAATGTCCAGTCAATATTTGTCTTACTCAACAAAAACATTGGGCGTTATTTCATATAGCTGTAGAATAGGTTCGAGATAAAAAAGCCAGTTTGGTCTAGTGGGGAAGGCATCAGGGTCAAAAGTGGGAGACCGGGAGTTCTAGTTCTGCCATAGCCATAGAAACCAGCTGGGTGACTTTGGGCCAATCACTAGGAGACCGGGAGTTCTAGTTCTGCCATAGCCATGAAAAACAGGTGGGTGACTTTGGGCCAATCACTAGGAGACCGGGAGTTCTAGTTCTGCCATAGCCATGAAAAACAGGTGGGTGACTTTGGGCCAATCACTAGGAGACCGGGAGTTCTAGTTCTGCCATAGCCATAGAAACCAGCTGGGTGACTTTGGGCCAATCACTAGGAGACTGGGAGTTCTAGTTCTGCCATTGCCCTGAAAGCCAGCTGGGTGACTTTGGGCCAATCACTAGGAGACTGGGAGTTCTAGTTCTGCCATTGCTCTGAAAGCCAGCTGGGTGACTTTGGGCCAATCACTAGGAGACCGAGAGTTCTAGTTCTGCCATAGCCATAGAAACCAGCTGGGTGACTTTGGGCCAATCACTTGGAGACCGGGAGTTCTAGTTCTGCCATTGCCCTGAAAACCAGCTGGGTGACTTTGGGCCAATCACTAGGAGATCGGGAGTTCTAGTTCTGCCATAGCCCTGAAAGCCAGCTGGATGACTTTGGGCCAATCACTAGGAGACCGGGAGTTCTAGTTCTGCCAAAGCCCTGAAAATCAGTGGGTGACTTTAGGCCAATCACTAGGAGAAAGGAGTTCTAGTTCTGCCAAAGTCCTGAAAGCCAGCTGGGTGACTTTGGGCCAATCACTAGGAGACCGAGAGTTCTAGTTCTGCAGTAGCCATGAAAAACAGGTGGATGTCTTTGGGCCAATCACTAGGAGACTGGGAGTTCTACTTCTGCCACAGTCATGAAAACCAATTGGGTGACTGTGGGCCAATCACTAGGAGACCGTGAGTTCTAGTTCTGCCGTAGTCATGAAAGCCAGCTGGCCCTCTCTCAGCCCAATGCACCTCACAGGGTTGTTGTTCTGGGAAAAATAAGAGGAGGAAAGTGTGTTGGACATGTAAAAATAATTGTTCGCAAAAGTATTTCAAATGTAAATGTAAAGAAGGAAGCTTTTATCTTTTCTGGGGTGTGTGATAAAGGGAAAAAAATATTGGAGTAGGATTCATATTCTAATATAGAAAATTCTTAAAGTAAATATAAGAACCCATTTTTTGGGTTTAATGGAAAAAGACTTGGGGGGGGGGAATTGGGAACTTTAATGTTATATATGTCGATGGCAATAATTGTACTTTATGCACAGAAATGGAAGGACGTTTCGATCCCCACAATGGATAAACGGCTGCAAAAATGGACAGAGTTAGCAGAGATGGCTAAATTGGCTGTTTTGATCAAAGAAAAAAAAACCACAATCACTTTTGTTTCTACTTGGAAACCACTTCTGGACTTTGTGCCTGAGGTGGGCAAAAAAAAAATGAAACTTGATTTTGAGTTTTGCCAATGAGATAGATATGTTTGTTATAGAAATGGCTAGTTTAAATTATTATGTAAAAGAACAGTTGAGGTTTGATACTACTGTTGTATTCTACTGCACCAAAGGGAATTGGAAGTCAACCTTTTTTTTCTTTTTTTTCTTTTTTTTCTTTTTCCCCTTCTTTCTACACTTTCCCTTCCCCTTTCCCTCCCTATTTCTCCCACTATTCCTTTCGTATTTGTGTATTTTATATTATAAACCAGTGATGGCTAACCTTTTCTGAACCAAAGTGCAAGCATGTGGTGTGAATGCAAGGGAGAGAGATGATAGATAGATAGATAGATAGATAGATAGATAGATAGATAGGTAGGTAGGTAGGTAGGTAGGTAGGCAGGCAGGCAGGCAGGCAGGCAGGCAGGCAGGCAGGCAGGCAGGCAGGAGGCAGACAAAGAGATACAGATGATAGATATGGAGATGATATACAGATGATGGAGAGAGAGAGAAAAAGAGGGAGAGATAGGAAGAGTGAGATGCAGATGATAGACATATAGACAGACATAGAGAGAGAGATATATAGATGATAGATAGATAGATAGATAGATAGATAGATGATAGATAGATAGATAGATAGTAGATAGATAGATAGATAGATAATACATGATAATAGATGATGGCATAATGATAATAGGTAGGTAGATGATAGATAGATAGATAGATAGATAGATAGATAGATAGATAGATAGATAGATAGATAGATAGATAGATAGATAGATAGATAATACATGATAATAGATGATGGCATAATGATAATAGGTAGGTAGATGATAGATAGATAGATAGATAGATAGATAGATAGATAGATAGAGATAGATAGATAGATAGATAGATAGATAGATAGTAGATAGATAGATAGATAGATAGATAGATAATACATGATAATAGATGATGGCATAATGATAATAGGTAGGTAGATTATAGATAGATAGATAGATAGATAGATAGATAGATAGATAGATAATACATGATAATAGATGATGGCATAATGTAATAGGTAGGTAGATTATAGATAGATAGATGATAGATAGATAGATAGAGATAGATAGATAGATAGATAGATAGATAGATGATAGATAGATAGATAGATAGATAGATAGATAGATAGAGAGATAGATAGATAGATAGATAGATAGATAACATGATAATAGATGATGGCATAATGATAATAGGTAGGTAGATGATAGATAGATAGATAGATAGATAGATAGATAGATAGAGATAGATACATAGATAGATAGATAGATAGATAGATAGATAGATAGATAGATAGAGTAGATAGATAGATGCAAGTTTCTTTGATGCGGTCAATTAAGAAAAATAATTATGCTATGGATTATTAATGTTTTTCTTAATTGGCAGCACACAGAAAGGGTTCCTGTTGAAAACAAACAGAGATGAAAACTATGTATAGCAAAAAGTCCAACTGTTTAATCCGAAAAGCTATCACCCTGCAACGAAACATGAGCAGATTTGTAGATTGGGGAAACAAAACAACCCCTTCACTGCCTTCGCCTTTCAAATGCAGACCCAGCCATCTTCAGGAGCTTCTTTCAACGGTAGTCAAATTCGGCTTCCTCTATCGACCTGGCGCCATTTTGTTCACAGACTGCCGTTCCACAAATGGCATCAAATGAATTCGAGACGCCTCCTTGTTCCGATCTATATTTACTATGGTAACCAAACTGGGAGTCTGACAAACCAGAGGTCTTTCGAATCTCTCGGGGAGTCTCACTGCAGGAGGCAGGAGCTTTTATAAAAACTCCACTGCATTCAGTGGTAACGAGAGGGGAGAGGGGGAAATGTTCCATGCGAATTGCAGATCTTGTACTTTAGAGTAAATCCACCAAGGGAAAAAAAAATTAACGACTACGTTTCTTTATAAAACATACTACAGAGCCGAGATGGCGCAGTGGTTAAATGCAGCACTGCAGGCTACTTCAGCTGACTGCAGTTCTGCAGTTCGGCTGTTCAAATCTCACCGGCTCAGGGTTGACTCAGCCTTCCATCCTTCCGAGGTGGGTGAAATGAGGACCCAGACTGTGGGGGGCAATATGCTGACTCTGTAAACCGCTTAGAGAGGCTGAAAGCCCTATGAAGCGGTATATAAGTCTAACTGCTATTGCTATTGCTATTACAAGCATGGAGTTGAAACCAGGGTCCGTTTTTGCTAATGTCCAAGACCTTATACAGGTAGCCCTCGACAACAGGTTTAGTGACTTTTCAAAGTTACAATGGCACTGGGGAAAAAGTGACTTATGACCGTTGCTCACATTTAAGACTGTTTCAGCACCCCCTCTGGTCGCGTGATCAAAATTCAGATGCTTGGCGAGTGACTCGTATTTATGCCAGCTGCAGTGTGCGGAGGTCATGTGAACAGTTCTTGTGACCGTCTCATCAGCAGAGTCAACGGGGAGCAAGATTCAATTAACAGTCGGGTTGCTAACTTGACAAGCGCAATGATTCACTTAACAACCGAGGCTCGAAATATCGAGCTTAAGAAATATCTCACTTAACAACATAATTTGGAGGCTCAATTTTATCTTAAGTCAAAGAATGCCTGTATTTCTATCCATAATTCCCTCTTACGTAGTATCCAATTCCCATTAAAAAATAGTATGTCCCATTACACTTACCTGGGGTTATAAGGGATCCGATAATCTTATCATTACTACCAGAAAGAATACTACACACTACCGTGTTTCTCCAAATATAAGACCCAATTGAAAATAAGCCCTAACCTGCTCATAATATAAGCCCTACCCCCAAATTAAGCCCCAATTAAGATCATCAGCCAGACGGATTCATTAGTACCACATTTCCCCCAAAATTAAGACCTAACTGAAAAATAAGCCGTAATGTGTCAATTTTGGAGCAAAAATTAATATAAGACCCAGTTTTATTTTTGGGGAAACACGGTATAATTCAAATATTACACTGTAAGTTCTGACAAACCCACCTAGGTTTTTTTTTTTTTAAAGAGGCCGACAAGAAATCTTGAAAAAGCATCAGCACAAAGTTAAGATGTTGAAGAATATTAGCTCATGGGAAAATTTGGGCCAAAGCACACAGCATTATTTATTTAGAAAGCTACTGTGGAGCTGTAGGAATTCATAAAATGATTGCAAAAGTGCATCTCACTAATTTTGGCTATGCCGTGCATGGGAATTCACTGGAGAAAGCAATTATGTTTGGGGGGGGGAGTTAGTGATAAATGGAAAACAGGCCATCAATCAACACATTGTTGTGTTCTGCCAGTGGCCAGCAGAGCTGGCAGCAGATTCGGACAGTGAGGAGGTTGGGGAGGAACCTGGGCCAGTCCTGGAGTCTGGGGAAGGCTCTGATGAGGGCTCTGCGTCGGAGGTAGAGAGGGGGCCAGATACATAGACCAGTTATTAGCTGCCTTCAGAGTCAGACATCACCGAGGCAGAAGAACAGCTGGAGCCTGTTCCCAGTATGCGCATGCGCAGAGTTGCCAGAGGAAGGGAACAGCTAAAGAACAGGGGGTCGACTTGGGAGTAAGGCCACAGGTGGACGGTGAATGGCCCCTCCCAGAGGAAATAAAAGAGGAGCGAAAGGGGAGTGGAGTTTGCAGGAGACCATTAATTCGCTTAATTGGTTCATGACTCTCCAAGACTCCTGACCAAGTTTTGCAGATATTGGCCTGGCAGCTTTCCAAGCCAGATAAGGTCTGTGACTGTAAATCCTCCCTTGAAAACTTTGCTGGATGTGAATGAGCAGAATTCACAGTCAATTAATAAAAGGAGTTCTTGCTGGGACCATTTGTTCGCTTCATGCCCTCTTATCCTTCTCTTCCATTCACAAACCCCGCTACCTCCTAGCACTGATGATGTTACCTAGTTTGGTAGCGAAAATGCCTGCAAGAAAACCACCAAGCTCAGAGAGTATCAAGGGCCCCCCCCCAAAATTTATAACTGTTTCTCAATCTAAGCAACTTTAAGATGTCTGGATTTCAACTTATGCTGGCTGGGGAATTCTTTTATTTAATAAAGGTTTTTTATTTTTATTTTCATAGCATATAATCACATATTACTATTACATAACCAACATCTATTGTATTATTAAATGTTTACATCAATTCATCTTACCAACAACTCCCCAAAACAATTATTGGCTCTTCTGCTCTCCATAACACCCTATTTGTACCCTATCCATCACTTTCTTCCCTCTTCCTCCCTTCCCTACCTCCTTTCTCCTCTGTCATCCTTCTCTTCTCTACCCCTTCCTCTCTCCTTCTCCTCTTTCCCTCCTTCTTTCTCTCCTACTCTTCCCCCTCTACCCTCTTCCTAACCCTCTCTTCTTCCCTTACCTCTCTCCTCTACTTCCCATCATCTCATTTACTTGGTGTATTTCTGCTTCCGAGCGAGCTCCATTTTATGTTGACGGTATTTATAATTCCTTTTCAATATACGTATTAATTTTAACCTGTATTCTCCTCCTTTTAGTAAAAAACCAATATAACAGAAAAGTATACATATAGTCATTGTGCATTTAAACCCATCCCCCACACTGGCTGGGGAATTCTGGGAGTTGAAGTTCAGACCTTTGAATGTTGAGAAACCCTATTTATAAAGCTGGTGTTGAAGGACTGGCCTTTTCCCATTCTTTTAAAACCATTTTGTGATCCATCTCACAAGAGAAATGAACTGAACACACCGAGACCTTTATAGCTTTCAGATAATTTTGTGCATTGCAGCTGAGACTTCTAAAGAGGACCGTTGAAAACGCTTATGACATGCTCTTGATTGGGTCAGGTCCAGTTCCTAAACCTAGAAAGTCATTTAATTATGTCGTGATGGAAACAATCTAAAACGGCTGGCAGATTTATTTATTTTCTTCATCTCTTGGTTTTCTTTTCTCCTGCGATATTTACCCTCTTTCCAATAACAGTTGGAGTGAAAATGAAATTAAAGAAGAGTGAAACACCTTCACTCATTTACCTCGGGCAATTTACTTTTCCAGAGTTTTAACCAATTTCAAAGCAAATAAAGATGTTTCGGGATCGCCCAGCTCAATATTTGTCAAGCTTGACATTTTCCAACGTACAATTACAGTCATTAAAACTCACGGTTTTATTTAGTCAAAAGAGCCCATGTTCTTCTAGGGAATAAAAAACTATATAATTTTTTTAAAAAACCACTATTCTAATTAATTCTCATTAAAGGGATATATTTTTTCACAACCAATGTTTCGAACCAATTTAACACGGCAAAGTGAACCCATGGATGTCAACAATGGTGGTTGTGACTCATTAGATGTTTTGTAACTGAAAATTAAGTGCTAGAGCTCTCTGTAACAGCATCGCCAAAAAGGCATTAAGAGTTGTTAACCTATCTTATGAAGCTTCTCCTCCGGTAACATTGTATTGCTAACTAGGGCATACAAACCTTTGCTAGACCAATTCTCGAATACAGCTCCTCTGTCTGGAATCCGCACAATCGAGCAAATCCAGAGGTATTTCACGAAGAGTACTACATTCCTCTGCTCGTAACGGAATACCCTATACCACCGGCTTGAAATTTTGAGCTTCTGGACAACCCAGAACTACACTGCCTATGGTCAGTCTTAAGCGTAGTACACAAAATTATCCACAACGTCCTACTACTACTCACCATCAACTGCAATAATACAAGAGTACGCAACAGATACAACCTCAATGTAAACCACTCCAATCTTGATTAAAGAAAATACGACTTCAGCAACAGAGTGGTCAATACCTGGAATGCACTACTCGATTCCGTTGTTACATCCTCAAACCCCCATAATTTAACCTTAAACGTCTACTATTGACTTCACCCCATTCCTAAGAGGTCTGTAAGGGGCGTGCATAAGCGCACCGCCGTGCCTACCGTCCCTGTCCTACTGTCCCCATTTATTCATGCCCATTTCATTCATACCCATGTTTATTCTTATACCTATCATCTTGTAAATGATTGACAAATCAAAAAATTAATAATATGATATAATTGATATGATATAATTAATATAATATAATACAATATACTCATAAATATACTATAATAATATACTATAATATACTATAATACATATACTATACTATAATATAATACAATATACTACATATAATATACTATAATAATATCTACAATATACTACAATATACTACAATATACTAATATACTATAAATACTATATACTATAATACAATATATACTATACATACTATATATAATGTAATACAATATACTACAATATATAATAATATACTATAATATACATAATATACTATAATACAAATATATACTATACTATAATATAATACAAATACTACAATATACTACAATATACTATTAATAGTATAATATATATACTATACTATAAATAGTATAATAAGTATAATATACTATAATACAATATACTATACTATACTATAATATAATATAATGCAATATACTATAATACTATACTATACTATACTATACATACTATAATATAATATAATATAATATAATATATTACACACAACAGCTTATCATAATTCAGGTCTTACTGGTAAAGATAAATATAAAAATACATTACCTCTCCACCAAAGGAACTTTACAGATGTTACATATTACAATATTTAATAGCTGAAAAATGTTATAAACTTTGGAAAACCATACAGAACTGGGATGGGGGAGTGAAGGACGCCATCAACCTAGAATTGTTACGTTGCCAGAAACGGTCTCACTCCAACCTCTCTGAATTCCATTGACTCTCATTTAATGCCAACTAGTATCGAATCTTAATGGACTAGATTCTTGTATATAGGCTAGCTAGGTCAATAAATCTGAACTGCAATGAATTATGGGCCCGATTCCTTGCACCGTGGGAATGTAGCACTGTTTTATGCCTAAGGGTATTTATCCTTGTAGGATTGTATTGCTATTTTTCTTCTTATCTTTCCTATTACCGTCTCCGATCGGTATCTTATGATTTACCATTGGGTGGTTTATAACTCATGATTTATGATTGGACCTTATGATTTACAATTTATGATTGATCACTTTGTTATTTGTATGTATACTGAAAGCTTATATTTGTATGTACATTCTTTGTATGTCTGTCTGTGTATATTGAAGCTTATGCAGTGGAAGGCAAATTCCTTGTGTTTCCCATCTCACTTGGCCAATAAAGAATTCTCTTCTAATTCTAAAGGCAGTCCTCGACTTACAACAGTCCATTTAGCGACTGTTCAAAGTTACAAAGGCACTGGAAAAAGTGATTCATGACCATTTCCCACACTTTACGGCCCTTAGTCGTAAACCATAGTCATGTGATCAAAATTCAGATGCTTGGAAACTGGTTCATACTTTTGACCGTTGTTGTGTCCCAAGGACATGCGATCCACTTTTGCGACCTTCTGACAAGCAAAGTCCATGGGGGGTTGGGGGGGGAGCCAGATTCGCTTAACAACCGCACTGCTAACTTATCAATGGCAGTGATTCGCTTAACAACCACACTGCTAACTTATCAACGGCAGTGATTCGCTTAACAACCACACTGCTAACTTATCAATGGCAGTGATTCGCTTAACAACCATGGCAAGGAAGGCCGGAAAATGGATCAAAACTCATTTAACAAACGTCTCCCTTCACAGTATAAATTTTGGCCTCGATTGTGCATTGCATTCTAATTCCGTTCCTAAAGTTCTTGATACAGTATTGAGTTTCTACGTAAGTAGTAAATTGTTTGAAGTTCGTTTTTTAGAATTGCTTTACAGTATGCAGATCTGATCAAAATTGCTGTTCTCCTTCCTTCCCCCCCCCGCCCCAAAATGCATAACTAGTCACCTTATATGCCAGTTCTATGAGGAACGACAAACACCAACAGCAATATACGCCTTATGGATGTGCCGTATTTTTATTGTTTTACGTTTCGGGAATACAAACTTGGTAAGCCAGACCGTCTGAAAATATATTCCACTTTGGCTTCCAAGATTCAAATGTTCTCCCATCTGTTCCTATGGAAACGGAGAAGATATTCTAGGATGTATCACTATCAGCTGATTATACTGCAGAGAAATTTCTGGCTTATTTTAAACCCTAACTTGCAAAGATAAGGATTGGGCAAAGTTGTAAATGTCCGTATTATATTATCTTATTTCACAGGACGGGAAAACTTCAACCTAAAAAACCGTCCTTCGGACTCAAACTAAGACAGTTTTGCAAAAGTCTAGGCAAGATCTCGAAGACCGCAGTCACCAACTAGTGGTCCGCGAATTTTTTTTGGAGAAACGAGAAGGAAGGAAGGAAGAAAAGAAGAAGAAGAAAGAAGAAAAAGAAGGAAGGAAGAAAAGAAGGAAGGAGGAAGAAAAAAGAAGGAAGGAAGAAAAAAAGGGAGGAAGAAGAAAGAAAGGAAGAAAGGAGGAGGAAGAAAAGAGGGAGGGAGAAGAAATAGAAGGGAGGAAGAAAGAAAGGAGAAAAAAGAAGGGAGGAAGAAAAAGGAAGGAAGAAAGGGGGGAAGGAAGAAAAGAAGGAAGAGAGGAAGGAAAAGAAGGAAGGGAGGAAGAAAAGAAGGGAGGAAGGAAAGAAAGGAAGAAAAAGGAAGGGAGGAAGAAAAAGGAAGGAAGAAAAGGGGGAAGGAAGAAAAAGAAGAGAGAGGAAGAAAAAGGAAGGGAAGAAGAAAAGAAGGAAGGAAGAAAAAGAAGGGAGGGAGGAAAGAAAGGAAGGAAGAAAAGGAAGGAAGAAATAGAAGGAAGGAGGAAGAAAAGGAAGAAAAGAAAGGAAGGAAGAAAAAGGGGGGAGAAAAAAAGAAGGAGGAAGGAAAAAGGAAGAAAAAGAAGGAAGGAAGAAAAAAGGGAGGGAGGAAGAAAAAGAAGGGAGGAAGAAAAGAAAGGAAGAAAAAGGAAGGGAGGAAGAAAAAGGAAGAAAAGGGGGAAAGAAGAAAAAGAAGGAAGAGGAAGAAAAAGAAGAAGAAGGAAGAAAAAAAGAAGGAAGGGAGGAAAAAAAGAAAGGAAGAAAAAGGAAGGGAGCAAGAAAAAGGAAGGAAGAAAAGGGGGAAGGAAGAAAAAGAAGAAGGAAGGAAGAAAAGGAAAGAAGGAAGAAAAAGAAGGAAGGAAGGAAGAAAAGGAAGGAAGAAATAGAAGGAAGGAAGGAAGGAAGAAAGAAAAGGAAGGGAGGAAGAAAAAGAAGGAAGGAAGAAAAGGGGGAAGGAAAAAAAAGAGGGAAGGAAGGACGAAAAGGAAGGAAGGAGGGAGATTATAATGAGAGTGAGGGAGGGTTTGAGGGAAGTCCTGCCTTGCCACTGACCACCACAGATGCCCCCCCCGACACGAGTGATGTTGAGCTGGCCACGCCCACCCCCTGAGGTCAAACACAACCCAGATGAGGCCCTCAATGAAATTGAGTTTGACCCCGCTGGTACAGACTCTCCTACATGGGTTGGACTAGAAGTCCTCAACTCTCTGGTTCTGCAAGTTTCTGTACGCTCAGTAAAATTAATATTTAAATATTTCATAATTCTGCCTGCTCAGTAAACGAATAAATATTTAAATTTTTCACACCAAGCGGGAAATAATCATGATTTGACATTTCATTTCCACCGTCCTCTGCTTCCCTCTCTCAGTCCCCAAATAGTTTGCCTATTTCTCGGGACGGTCGCGAGGAGCAGATTCGTCTCCTAAATTGATGCGCTGCAAAAATCCATCAACGCATCTGACCAGCAAGCCCTTCGCCCTGACACTTCCCTCTTCCTTTCATCCCCAGATACAATTATAAAGCATTAATAAAGACCTTCCCATGAATCCTTGGGAAGCAAATCGTTGGTCATGCACGACGGGCAAGGAACACCAATAATTCTTTGATTGTTTTGAAGGGCAGGCTAATAGGATAGCCAATTGTTCTAATGATCTGCAATTAATTTCGGAGGGGGAACTTTGCTCATCGTGGTTGCCCCCAACGGCTAATGGAAAGTGAAAAACCTGTGGAACAAGATATCTCACACACAGTACAAGAGAGGAAAAGTAAAGGTTCCCCTCGCACATGTGTGCTAGTCGTTCCCAACTTTAGGGGGCAGTGCTCATCTCCGTTTCAAAGCCGAAGAGCCAGCGTTGTCCGAAGACGTCTCCGTGGTCATGTGGCCGGCATGACTCAACGCCAAAGGCGCACGGAACGCTGTTCCCTTCCCACCAAAGGTGGTCCCTATTTTTCTACTTGCATTTTTTACGTGCTTTCGAACTGCTAGGTTGGCAGAAGCTGGGAAGAGTAACGGGAGCTCACTCCGTTACACGGCGCTAGGGATTCAAACCGCCGAAGTGCCGACCTTTCTGATCAACAAGCTCAGCGTCTTAGCCACTGAGCCACCGCATCCCTTAGTACAAGAAAAGGACAGGGTTGTGTACGCAAAAAGCTGTCTAATTGTCGAGGATTATATAAAAAAAGAGATGTTGGAACTTTAGAAAGAGGGCAGAGAAGAGCAACGAAGATTATTATGGGACTGGAGGATAAAACCTATAAAGAACCGTTGAAGGAATTGGGTTTGACTGGGGTGACATGACAGCAATCTGCCAATATTGAGGGGTTGCCACAAAGAAGTTGGGGGTCAACCTATTTTCCAAAGCACAGGAGGCAGGACAAGAAACAATGGATGGAAACTAATCAAGGAGAGAAGCAATCTAGAATTAAGGAGAAATTTACTGACAGTGAGAACAATTAATCAGTAGAACAACCTGTCTCCAGAAATTGTGAATTCTCCACACTGGAAGATTTTAAGAAGAGACTGGACAGCCATTTGTCTGGAGCAGTATAATGTTTCCTGCCTGAGCAGAGGGTTGGACTAGAAGACCTCCAGGGTCCCTTCCAAACTCTGTTATTCAGGTCACAGAATAAACTAGTTATCTAGAAAAAAATTAGGGCTGAGTTCATAATGCTTTATTGTACTACGTGAGATTAAACTCACTATTTAAAATCAGGAGAAAAGAAAAATACAAATTAATCAATTGATTTGAGAAAAGGAATTGTTTATCATAGGCTCAATTAATATCAGGGAAAGCATAACATTCTGCATTGTCAGATCTAATGTAAGTTAAAAAAAACACATTACAGGCCTGATTTAAAATGAATGGTGCATTTCATACTAATTAATCTCACACTTTCTGCTTCACATTTCTTCTAGTCGCATCGTGTCTAGATTGGTTTCATGCTCATAAATTATGTGCATCAGCCTCGAATTAAAGAAATAAAGGAAATTAGGGGGAAACATCAATCTGTTTTTGATTTGCAATGGATCAAAGCAAGCAACGGCTTAATTTAAAATGAAAGCGCTTCTTTTTAACATTTTGCATACAGTTGAAGCATTCTGCAGTCATGTAATCCCAATTATAATGTATTTTGTGGGTTTGTCACCTTTTCAGCAAGTTTCCAGCAAAAAAACACCCACAGGGACGAAAGGATTAACATTATGACCCCAGAGTACACTTTATGATAGTTAAATATCTATGGAGATTCTCAATCATCCAAGTCATGGTTGCCCCAAGGGTGCTTTTTCAAGAGACAACTGGACTTTGTTTTTTTTCTTTTGAAAACGTTTCGCTTCTCATCCCAGAAGCTTCTTCAGCTCTGACTGGAGGGTGGAGAAGGGAAGGATTTATGTTCCTTGCAGACAGCTGGTCATTTGCATCCTTTTACAGCCCATGATGGCGAATCTATGGTACGCATGCCACAGGTGTCACACGGAGTCATTGGTTAGGGCACGAGAGGCGTTGCCCTGTCAGCTCCAGCACGCATGTGCGCGCTGACCAGCTGACTTCAGCCTTCTTTTTCGGCCGTTTTCCAGCCCCCAGCGGCTTCCCTGGAACGGACTTCCGTTTTGCCCGTTGGGCCGTTTTCCGTGATCCGGAGGCTTCAGGGAAACCGCCTGAAGCCTCCGGGGCGTGAAATATGGCCCTATAGGCAACCCGGAAGTTCAGGAACAGTGACTTCCAGTTTTTTCACCCTCCGGAGGCTTCAGGAGAAAAAAACGGGCCTACAGCCAAACCGGAAGTCACCGTTCCCAAACTTCCAGATTGTCGTAGGGCTGTTTTTCGCCCTCTGGAGTCTTCAGGAAAGACTCCTGAAGCGTGTGAAGGGCCTCTGGGGGTGGGGAGGCCTAGAAAGCCTCTGGAGCCTGGGGAGGGCGAAAAATGGGTCCCACCAAAACTCATTTAACAACTGTCTTGTTTAGCCACAGAATTTTTGGGCTCAGTTGTGGGTCGTAAGTCGAGGACGACATGAATTACTTTCCGGGAAGCAAAACAACACACACTCTTTCTAAGTACCTATCTCATGATAGACCAAGCTACGTGTCTTACGTTACCATGCAAATAAAAGTTGGCTTGAAACTCAGCATTAAGAAAAGTAAGATCATAGCATCTGGCTCTTTCAATTCCTGGCTAATAGATGGGCAAGAATAGAGGAAGTGACAGATTTTAATTTCCTGGGCTCCAAAACACCGCAGCCAAGAAATCAAAAGCCGCTTGCTACTGGGGAGGAAAGCGATGGCAAATCTAGACAGCATCCTAAAAAGCAGACATCACCCTGCCAATAAAAGTGCGTCTAGTCAAGGCTGTGGTTTTCCTAGTTGCAATGGATGGCTGTGAAGGTTGGACCAAAGGAAGTCTGAGCGCCAAAGAATGGAGCCTTTGAACTATGGTGCTGGAGAAGACTCCTGCATTGAGTCCCTTGGACTGCAAGGCCATCCAACCGGTCAGTCCTAGAGGAGGTCAACCCTGCTGCTCTTTAGAAGGCCAGATCCGAAGAGGAAACTCAAAGACTTTGGCCACCTGATGAGAAGGAAGGACTTCCCTGGAGAAGAGCCTCATGCTGGGAACGATGGAGGCAAAAGAAGAAGAAGGGGACGGCAGAGAAGGAGGTGGCTGGATGGAGTCACCGAAGCAGTCGGCGTGAGCTTCAATGGACTCCAGAGGATGGTAGAGGACAGGAAGGCCTGGAGGAACATTCTCCATGGGGTGCTGATGGGTTCGGACACAACTTCGCAACTAACAACAACAACAGGCAATAAAATCTCTTTAAAAACTTTCCAACATTTTAAAAAATTCTGAGCCGTTTATTTTAGCATAACTATACCGGCTCTTTTTATTCCGCTTTAGGAAGGAAATAAAAATAAAATTTTCACCTGAGTCTCTATCCCTTGTTCCAGCAACCGTTTGGCCTGATTTTCACTCGAGTCGAGCTCTTGCGAATGAACAGGAGTTCGTTTTCAATTACCTCAATTCCAGAAAGGTCTATTCCTTGAGAAAGGTAATCTATAAAAAGAATAGAATATTGATGATAATGAGGCCAATTCTGAAAATAGCAGTGAAACAAATTTAGCTTTCTAGGTACTCTGTAATGTCACATTTTCATGCTACCCTTGAGTTATCCTAGAAGGGACAAGAAATATATTAATCAAGACTAAGAAATACCCAACACACCCAATTTAATGCTTTCATTATTTTTAAATATTCCCACTTTTGCTAAAAGAAAGGTAAAGAAATACACTACGGGTTTAAATTTAATTTCGCTGAGTTATCACCCAAAATAAATAAACTAAATCCCCTTCATAATCAAAATTGGCAAACTCACAGCATTCCAGGGTCATGTGGATCACATTTTCACTTAACAACCAGGTCCCTAACTATAATTGCAGCGATTCGCTTAACAACCATGGCAAGGAGGTTGCACACTCACTTAACAAATGTCTCTCTTAGCGACATCAATTTTGGTTGCATTTGGGGTCGTAGGTCAAGGATCACCTACCTTGATTTAAAAAATCAGCGATGCGGTATAAGTTGACTGTTTTATAGTAGCGACTGCTGTTAAACAATCAAATTGGTTTTTATTGAAGAGCAGCTGTGTGATAAAAGTTCCCCACTACTCTTTATAGATCAGGGGTGTTAAACTCATGGCCCTCGGGCCGAATCCGGCCCACAGGATGCTTAAATCTGGCCTGGAAATATAAAGAACCAGCCCACAGCGCCTCTGCTGGCCAAATGGCCGTCGCGGGGCGTCCTTGCGGCCTGTTTTTGGGCCAGAAGAGCGCTGCTGGAGCAAAGGTGAGTTGCTCTCAGTTCGGCCCAGCTTGGGCAAAACCAATAGGAGCAGCAGCGGGAGGCTCCCACCCACCCGGCTGGATGCTTCTGCGCATGCACAGAATTGTCATGCGCACGCAGGAAATGTGCCCAAACTCATACTTAAAAAATTGGCAACCCACCCCTGTGCTGGACCCAGGGGAAGCCGAAAACGGGCCATGTGAGGGCCTTGTGGGGCCTCTGCATAGCCCATTTTTGGCCCGCCGAGTGCCGCAGGAGGCCATTCAGAGCTGAAAACGGGCTGCGCGGGATCCTCGGGGGCCTTTACGCGGTCCATTTTTGACCGCCAGAGTTCTACTGGAGACTAGGAAGGGCAAAAATGGACCTCATGGGGCCTCCGTGTGCCCCGTTTAGCCAGCAGGGTGCTGCAGGAGGCGCCTGTTGCATGCCCCTCCCCGTTCCCTCCCCCTCCTCTCCCGGCCCACAGAGGAGGCTACAATGCAAGAAATCCAGTTTGACACCCCTGTTATAAATAGCTCAACCAATTTTTCACCGTTTTCCTAAATTAGCTAGTCAATCTCTAAAGACGCTGGCCTCGCCCAGGGGCTGCGTTTCTTATAAGAAAAGATTCCTCATCCACTCTTTAAATCGTTCTTCGAGATAAACAACCAAAGAAAGCAAAATAGGCAGAAGTGAACATCAATCATTGTGACACAGACCCGTGCATTCATTGTAAAAGTCATGGCCCAATTCAGTTGCGTGCTGCATCTTTGAATCCGTTTTTTTTTTTACATTTCTTTATTTTTAAATTCCATCGGAAGACGGGCGGCGCGTAGGTATATTTTAAGGAATAAGTATGATTTCGGGTCAAGGTGAGCGCGAAAGTCATTCAAGCGTGCCGGAGCAGCCGCGATGCCAGATTTGGCCGATATATTTTGCACGCACAAGATGTCAGCCTTGCAAACCCCTCATCGGAGGCACTGAACCACAGACGGATTTAATTTAAAGTAGTTTCACTTAAGTCCACGTGAATCTTCGCTGTCAGCTCCTGTCTCCCCGTCTGACTTCTGCTTGTAGCTACAATCCATCAAGCGGCAATTTTATGCCAGATGAGAGTTAGCATTTGGGGGAAATATACAAACGATTAAAAGGGGGGGGGAAACCAAGGAAAAAGGATGCAAAAATAATAATAATAATGGAAGAACCTTTTCTCAAATGCTGTTGTTGGAAGAAATGTCCTTCTGGGTTCGGCTCCAAATGGGGAAAAAGACACTGGAGACATGGAGGCTGCTTGAAAAGGTGGTTTTAATGGTGGACAGGACCACGTGGTTTTGAGGTCCTGAACAGAAAAGGGGGATCACATGCTTCAATGTTGGTGGAGAAAAGAGAAGGAAGGGCTGAGATGCTGAAAGTCCCCTGGTTTTATGCCCCTCTGGCCTTTGATCTTCAGCTTGTATTCTGATTGGTTGTCAGACTCCCATGGGCCCGTGCAGGGTGCGTCTCTAGGCTGCGTTTGAATCCAGGTTTGGGTTGAGTTCTCAGATGCATGTGGCGAGTTGGGTAAAGGGCCAATATTATCATGCCTTAATCCCGTCACTCTGGAGCTGAAGGGGGGAACGCTTTGTTATGTAAAGTGGACTAGCTCAGGCTTTAATGGCCCATTGACAAAGTGGGGGTGGGCAGGAAGCTGCAGGCAGCTATTCTGTCTTTCTAAAACATGTTTCTTCCCTTTTCACATCCAGAGAAATATCCTGCCTTTTCAATATTTCCTAGGATATTTCATTTTTTTTTCTGGGAAAGGGCTGGGTGATAACTTCCTACACTGTCGTTCCACGCCCCACCTAAAACACCGGATAATCTCTACTACCTCCTACCCCTTCTGTCTTCCCACTCCGACGTCTCAAGAGCATCTCAAAAGAACGGTAAACAAAGCACCTGAGCCAAGCTTTTAATCCCAGACTGCAGGTGGCAGAAATGTTGGAGAAACTTCGCTAAGGAAGCAATTGTTCTATTGCCATTCACAGAAATGCTGAAGTCGAGCCAGGGAATATATACCTACAAATATAAGAGGCTGCGGTTGCCTATCCATAAAGCTAGAAGCAGAAAATGCAAAACCTACTTGTACTAATGGGCAGGGGAGGGCAGAATAAATGGGATGGGATGGGATGAAATATGAATAGAATAGTGAATGGAATGGAATTGGATGGGATGGAAAATATATGATATGATATGATGATATGAACGATGATAATGGAGGGGAGGACGGTAAGAGAAGAGAAATATAAGAGAACAGGAGAGGAGAAATAGAAGTGAAGCAGGAGGGGAGAGAAGAAGAAAGAGGAGGGGAGGGAGCAGGGGGGAATGGAAGAGAAGAGAAAAGAAAGAAGAGGAGGGGAGGGGAGAGGAGAGGAGAAATAGAAGAGCAGAGAAGGAGAGGTGAGGAGAAGAGAGAGGAGAGGGGTGAGGAAAGGACGAGAGGAGAGGAGAGGGGAGGGAAGGGAGAGGGGAGAGGAGAGGTGAGGAGAGATGATGAGGGGGGAGGTGAAGTGAGGTGAGGAGAGGTGAGGAAAGGAGAGGGGGGAGAGGGGAGGGAAAGAGGGGTGAGGAGAGGAAGGGGAGGAGAGGGAAGAGGAGGGGAGAGGAGAGGTGGGAAGAGGGGAGGAGAGGGGAGGTGAAGTGATGTGAGGAGAGGGGAGGGAAGGGAGAGGTGAGGAGAGGAGAGGGAAGGGAGAGGGAGGGGAGAGGAGAGGAGAGGGGCGTGGTGAGGAGTGGTGAGAAGAGGGGAGGAGCGGGGTGAAGAGAGGGGAGAGGAGAGGGAGAGGGGAAGGGAGAGGGGAGAGGAGAGGTGAGGAGAGGGGAGAGGAGAGGTGAGGAGAGGAGAGGTGAGGAAAGGAGAGGGGAAGGGAGAGGGGATGGGTGAGGAGAGGGGAGGGAAGAGGAGAGGGAAGAGGAGAGGGGAGAGGAGAGGTGAAGAAGAGGAGAGGTGAGGTTAGGTGGGGAGAGGGGAGGGGAGGTGAGAGGAGGGGAGGTGAGAGGAGAGGGGAGTGGACCTATGGTGAGGAGAGGGGAGAGGAGAGGAGAGGAGAGGTGAGAAGAGGGGAGGAAAGGGGAGGTGAAGTGTGAGGAGAGGTGAGGGGAGAGGAAAGGAGAGGTGAGGGGAGAGGAAAGGAGAGGTGAGGAGAGGTGAAGTGAGGTGAGGAGAGGAGAGGGGAAGGGAGAGGGGAGAGGAGAGGGGAGTGGTGAGGAGAGGGGAGTGGTGAGGAGAGGGAAGAGGAGAGGGAGATGGGAGAGGAGAGGTGAGAAGAGGTGAGGAGAGGTGAGGTGAAGTGAGGTGAGGAGAGGGAGAGGATCTGTCAAGGAATCTGTCTCTTACTGTTGTAAGTGGAGGACTTCCTGTTATGGATTAGAAAGCCCACCTTACTTTGACAGCCCTAATTCATTTGGTCAACAGATGGAAATAATTCAGAGAGCTTTTCTTATTGTGGTTCGGGCCTTTTCCTCTTCCCAATCTCCTGATGAAAGGCAATTCTCTTTTGTTTTTGTCGTCGGAGGAAAAAAGGGCAGCGTCGCCTTTTCAGAGTTACCTGTTGGCGCCTTTGTTCCTTCGCTGAGCAGCTGGGTCTTCTTCTTCTTTCTTCTTTTTTAATTTTATTTTTTATTTCATTTTGTTTTGAACTCGGCAAAGCATGGCAAGAATAACAAAGAGAGCTCCTTTTAGCTGCCTTCGGCTCGTTCTGGGCTTTGAAGCTGGTGAGACACAAGCTTCACAATAGAGGACCCGGGTGTGTATTATTTTATCATGAACTGGTCCTTTTTCACAATCCCTATGCATCGCCTTTCTTTCTTTCTTTTAGATCTTCACTAAGCCTTCTTTTTTTTGTGGTTAGCCTCATCAGTTTCTTCTGTCATCTATTTTTTCCTCCTACATAGAATTGTTTGCAGTTATAATGTGCTTTCTTTAGCAAACCTATCTTTTTGATCTTCTTTTCCTGGTAGTTTCTTTCATCACAGAAGCTTACTTATCATTCGCTTAATTGACCAATATCTGGTTTTTCCAAAGCTCAACATACACGTTGAATCTATCTATCTATCTATCTATCTATCTATCTATCTATCTATCTATCTATCATCTATCTATCATCTACCTACCTACCTACCTACCTACTATCTATATCTACCTACCTACCTACTATCTACCTACCATACTACCTACCTATCTACCTTCCCTCCCTCCCTCTCCTATCTATGTATATATCTATGATGTATGTATGCCATGTATGTATGTATGTATGTATGTATGTAGTTATGTATCTCACCTATCTATCTATCTATATATCTATCTATCTATCATCTACCTACCTACCTACCTACCTACCTATATCGATCTCTGTCTGTCTGTCATTCCTCTATATCTATCTATCTATCTATCTATCTATCTTCTATCTATCTATCTATCTATCTACTACCTACTACCTTATCGATCTCGGTCTGTCTGAATGTCTGTCTATCTATCTATCTATCTATCTATCTATCTATCTATCTATCTATCTATCTATCTATCTATCTATCTATTACATACATACTATCTACCTACTACCTACCTACCTATCTACCCCTCCCTCCCTCCCTCCCTCTCTCTCTCCCTATGTATCTATGTATGTATGTATGTATGTATCTATCTATCTATCTATCTATCTATCTATCTATCTATCTATCTATCTATCTATTATCTATCCACTCCATCCATTATTCTATTTATCTGTCTGTCTGTCTGTCTGTCTGTCTATCAATCAATCTACCTACCTACCTACCTACCTACCTACCTACCTATCTACCCTCCATCTATCTATCTATCTATCTATCTATCTATCTATCTATCTATCATCTATCTATCTATCTATCTATCTCTGTCTATCATCTCTATCTACCTACCTACCTACCTATACCTACCTACCTATCTACCCTCTATCTATATCTATCTAATCTATCTATCTATCTATCTATCTATCTATCTATCTATCTACCATCTATCATTCTACCTACCTACCCTACCTATCCCGTTTCCCCCAAAATAAGCCCTCCCCGAAAATATTTGCAACACAGCAGCAGCAGCCATGGGGTAACCATGCTCACCGCCTCTGCACTTCAAAATAATAAGACCTCCCCAAAAATAAGGCCAAGCGCTTATTTCGGAGGTCAAAAGGTCAAATAAGGCCCTGTCTTATTTTCGGGAAAACATGGTAGACAGACAGACTAACAGACAGACAGATGATGACAGATAGCTGGATGGACGAGCAGACAGATGGACTGACAAATGAATGGATGGATAGATGGATGGAAGGATGTATAGAAAGACAAACAGAGATAAATGATATAGATAGGTGATATAGACAGACAGATAGGTGATGATGGATATCCCTATCTATCTATCTATCTATCTATCTATCTATCTATCTATCTATCTATCTATCAACCTACCTACCTACCTACCTACCTACCTACCTACCTACCTACCTACCTACCTTCCAGTTTGTTCGTAGGGTAGGTTTAAGCCCTCCGGAGGCTTCGGGGAAGCCTCTTGAAGCCTCCAGAGGGCCTCCGGGGGAGAGGAGGCTGTTTTTGCCCTTCCCAGGCTCCTATAAAGCCTCTGGAGTCTGTGGAGGGCGAAAAAAAAACATGCAAAAGATGGGGGGGGACAGTGCCTCTCATGCGTGCATACGCACTAGGGGGGTGTCGCACGTTGCATTATGAAAACCTCACAAACTTTCCTCAAACGTAGGAAGCAGACGGACTGCTCATTCTCATAGCGACTTTAACATTAAGCCAAATGAGCCATCAGCTCAAATCATATCCTGGAACATGATTAATGCACAAATAGTTGCATTTCACAGTGTGGGTAAGAATACGGCCTTTTAAAAAAATCATTTTTATGGTGCGTTTTTAAGCATTTACAACATCGCCACTTTAAATGCAACGTCCTAAAAGAAAAAGACTGGAAAAAATGAAAGGGGAAAAAAAAGAGCCTTTATGAAATTCTGAACGCATCTTGAAAAAAAAAAGGCAAATTACATTAAGGAACAACGTGCTAAGACATTGGTTTCTAACACACTGCCAAGAGAAATCCTATCCGGAGCAGTGGCACAGCTGTTATTTTCCTGCAAGTGCTCGGTTCTGTTTTCGCTGGTGCATTTGTGCCTGTTACTCCTGGCTCTCTTTCCAAATTAGCATTGTTCAATTTCTCATGTTGTTGTTGTTGTTGTTGTTTGTTGTTATTATTATACAATTGTATCACAGCGGCCAGTTGTTTCGCCGGGATTTGGCATTGGTTACTAGTCGGGCCCCACCAGGGGCCTAGGACATCGTAACGTATTTTCGTTATATGCGTGCAGATCCAAGCAGTGCGGCTTTTTGCATTTGACTGATGGTGATTTTGTCAATTTTAACTGTTTTAAATGTAATCCAGTGCTTTTGGAATAGCACCCAGTGTGCCAATTACCACTGGAATTACCACTGCTGGTTTGTGCCATAGTCGTTGAATTTCGATTTTTAAGTCCTGGTATCTTGCGATTTTTTTCATGTTCCTTCTTGGCGACCCTGCTATCACCTGGTATTGCGATGTCTATGATTGTGACCTTATTTTTCTCAACCAGTGTGATGGTCTGGTGTATTATGCGCCAGTATTTTGTCCATTTGTATACGGAAATCCCACAAGATCTTGACCATCTGATTTTCGGTGACTTTTTCAGGCTGATGTTCCCACCAGTTTGTTGCTGTTTTAATATTATAATTTTTGCACAAATTTCCAATGGATCATTGTGCTACTGAATTATGCCGCAATTTATAATCAATTTATTATTATTATTATTATTATTATTATTATTATTTTGATAGCCATGATAGTTGGCTCCGCCCTTAGCGGAATCCGCCTTCGGCTCGCCATTTCTTCTCCCGAAAGAAGCCCCGTTTTCATTTTAAGGAATCCTGCTATAAAAGCCCAGTCTAAAATCAAGCAGGAGAAAGAAAAGAAACAGAAGACGAAATGCACTTGCGACAGTCGTCTTATTCTTTAACGGTGATCCTCGACTTCACTTAGTGACTGTTCAAAGTTACAACAGCAAAAGTGATTTATCACTATTTTCACACTTCTGATCGTTGCAGCGTCCCCATGGCGGTCTAATTAAAATTCAGACACTTTGCAACTGACTCACGTTTATGACGGTTGCGGTGTCTCGGGGGGTCACGAGACCCCCTTTTGCAACCTTCCGACAAGCAGGGTCAACGGGGAAGCCCGATTCGCTTAACAACGGTGTGACTAACTTAACAACTGCAATGATTCGCTCAAGAACTGTGGCAAGAAAGGCTGTAAAATGGGAGGGGGGGACTCAATGTTTCGCATAGCAACATAAATTTGGGACTCAATTGTGATCGTAACTCGAGGACTACTTGCATAGAAGGGAAGGGCCAGGAAGAAATATTTTTAATGTTGAAACGTTAAGAGGGAAGCCAGATTTCGTTAACCACCGTGCTGCTAACTTAACAACTGCAGTGAATCACTTAACAACGGGAAATGTGGGGCTCGTAACCTGAGGTCTACCTGTATTTCTCCCCAACAGCTTTGAAATAAAATAATACACTCTTCTTTCAAAGGTTGCAAACTTCAAGGACAAAACCCACCAGTAAAAATTGTCCATCTGTGTAGAAATCTACAATCATTAAGTGAATCTAATTATATGGCTGTCAGAACGGCACTATTTGCCAATTCCTCTTCCATGTCCATTTTTAGATCTGGCAATTCTGCTGGGCCAAAGCTATCGACAAAGGCTATTTTGTGTGATGCATCGGGAAATGTTCCTCTGAACTTCTAGTTCTGCAAAAACCAGAGAAGGGCTGTCGCTTTTCATTAGCCACTTTCTAAGAATAAAGGTAATTAAGAAAGAAAATAATACCTAGGTGTTGTGACCCAGCAGGAGCCGTTGGAGCTGCCACCAGGGGGCCCTATGAGTCGGATGTGGAGGACCCTGGACAGGGTTCCAACTCCGAGCAGGGCGCAGAAAGACTGGTTGGCCACCAGGTAGCGCCTGAGCCTTAGACTAGTGGGGAGGAGACAAAGGGTAGAGTGTCCAGAAGCCACAGTGAGTTGTTCCTGGATGCACGCCATCGAAGAGCTATTCGGCATCAGGAACAATTACGCAAGTACAGGACGTAATTGTGCTCAGCTGATGGTCATTAGGCTCCTCTCCAGACTATAAAAAAGACTGCTTGTGACACGCCCTTCTCGCAGAAGACAACGCATTGACTAAAGAGAACGTAACTAACTTGTCAGCTGGATTGTAAGGTCCTTACTGTTTGTTTGCGGAATGCAGATCTGTACACTGGGGAACAAAACAGCCACTTCACAAACGCATGGCACAACATAGGAGATCAAACCCACCGGGAGTAGATTCCGCAGCCCATCTGCGTTTAAAAAGACCACGGCCACCCTTTTGGAAGACACAAAGTCCGTAAAATGGGGCAACCTTCACTTACCGCTTCTCACTTAGCAACAGGAATTTGGAGCTCATATAAGAAGTCTACTAGACCTTACTTCACAAATCTACCGACCCAAAATTCATCACAAAACACGGGCTTCTAAAAAGTTTGCCTAACAAGCAAAGTTCTCTACGATAAGAGGGGGGGGGAAATCATATTCAACATTTTCCTTTATTTGGTCGATTTTGTTAATGACATACCATTCCTGATTTATGATGTAAAAAGAAATGAATAGCAATAGCAGTTAGCAATAGCAGTTAGACTTATATACCGTCTCATCTCTTCTTAAAAGCCTCCAGTGATGGAGAAGGAAGGAAGGAAGGAAGGAAGGAAGGAAGGAAAACAGCATAACAATAGCAATAGCAGTTAGACTTATATACCTCTTCACAGGGCTTTCAGCCCTCTCTAAGCGGTTTACAGAGTCAGCATGTCGCCCCCACAGTCTGGGTCCTCATTTCACCCACCTCGGAAGGATGGAAGGCTGAGTCAACCTTGAGCCGGTGAGATTAGAACCGCTGAACTGCAGATAAGCAGTCAGCTGAAGTGGCCTGCAGTACTGCACCCTAACCACTGCGCCACCTCGGCTCTCTGAAACGGGGGGGGGGGGGGCAAATAGTTTTCACGATGGGCTCATGTTGTCCTATCTAATTTTACAAACTGTTGCAAAAGCCAGCCAAGCTGTCAAGCTGGCCAAATGTAAATATTTTCTCTTCGTGTATGGATAGCACCTTGATTTATATGAGCACTTAAAGTGCTGTTTTTTTGACACTTAACGATTCACTTGATATAGGCCAACATAACAGAACATAACAGAGTTCTACAATACTTTCCAAAATAGCTCCTTTAAGGAAATAAAATAGAGATGATTTAAAAAAAAAATGTAAAGAGACCAAGTTCTCGGTCTAGGACATTATTTGAAGAGATTAAAGATGAAGACTGTCAAAAGTTTTAAAAAAAGAAGGAATATATGTTTGGTTTACGATCAAGAACAAAATCGATAAGGACTCTCTTAATGGACTTTCTCTGACATTAAAATTGAAACGGGGCTTAAAAGATTTGTTTATACATAAGAGACGGATATATGGAAGGGTTTTTTGGTGTAGGAGATAAATTACTACCATTGTTTATACTTCTTGTAATGAAGAAGTAAGTATTATTATTATATATAAAGAGCCAGCGCTGTCCGAAGACGTCTCCGTGGTCATGTGGCTGGCGTGACTCAATGCCGAAGGCGCACGGAACGCTGTTACCTTCCCACCAAGGGTGGTCCCTATTTTTCTACTTGCATTTTTTACGTGCTTTCGAACTGCTAGGTTGGCAGAAGCTGGGACAAGTAACGGGAGTTCACTCCGTTACGCGGGCGCTAGGGATTCAAACCGTCAAACTTTCTGATCGACAAGCTCCGTGTCTTAGCCTCTGAGCCACCGTCACTTTCCTTACCGGTTGGCAAATGTAAGTACACACACATACACGCACCTCCATGGCATGCTCTTTTTGGCGAAAAAGGGGGCTTAACGGGATGCGGTAGAGCTGGGACGGGTGGTTGGGGCCACCCGGGATCTCCCCTACCGCGAACCGGTCTGAACCGGTAGAATACCACCTCAGCCTATAGAATGAGTAGCAGTGGTGGGTTTCAAAAATTTTTGGAACCCACTCTGTGGATGTGGCCTCCTTTGTGGGAGTGGCTTGCCGGTCATGTGTTTTCTTTCTTTCTCCCCCCCCCTCTCTTTTTCCTTCCTTTTGTCTCTCTGTCCCTTTTTTCTTTTTTTCTTTCATCTCTCACTCTCTTTCTTTCTTTCTTTCTTTCTTTCTTTCTTTCTTTCTTTCTTTCTTCCTTCCTTTCTCTCTCTCTCTCTGTCAGTCTCTCTCTCTCTCTCTCTCTCTCTCTCTCTCTCTCTGTGTGTGTGTGTGTGTGTGGCAGTGGTGCAGGGGTGGGTTTCAACCGGTTCGCGGCGGTCCCTGCGAACCGGTTGGTCGCCGAACCCGGAAGTAAGTAACTTCCGGGAATGGCGAAGGGCGCGCCCGCCTGCCCGCGGTCCTTACCCGGTTTTGACGAGTTCTGCGCTTCCACGCATGTGCAGGACGCATACAGCGCCTGCGCGATCGTCCAGGAGCAGCTGGAGCGTCGCGCAGACGCTAGTACGCATGTGTGCACTGCGCGCATGCAAGAGGACGCCGCCGGCCCCGTTCCAACCGAACCGATTGGAACGGGGCGAGAAACCCACCCCTGCAGTGGTGGGTTTCAAAAATTTTTGGAACCTCTTCTGTAGGTGTGGCCTGCTTTCCGGGTCCACTGGTGGAACCTCTTCTAACCGGTTCTGTAGATTTGACGAACCGGTTCTACCGAATAGGTGCAGACTGGTAGGAACCCACCTCTGGTGAGTAGACTTTTCTCAGAAAAAGACAGTTGCGTAAGGAACGAGGAGATGCGCCACGAAAAGGCTGTGATAGCTAGCGAGCAGCTGGTTGAATTGGACCCAGATTCCTACAAGTAACCAAAGCAACTCTTGCAAAATTAAAATAACTGTTTTTCTAGCAGTTCTGGCTTTCATTCAGAGAGGACACTTCCTGACATCTGTATCGGAATAACATATCCACCTCCATCCAAACCGCCCAGTGAAAAATCCGATCGGGTGTTTCTGCTTCACTTAATGGGCTCATTACAGGGCAACCACGCAGCGGAGGGGGCGGCGGGGGGACGGACGATTAACAAGGCATAATTTTAGATTAATGGATTCTTCAACAGGCAATTGCCCAAAATATTATTCATCGCCGAGATCTAACGGCGCATCCGGATTCAGCCGAGACCTAAATGCACATCCCACCGTCTTGTTTTATGGATAATTAGCAACTCTGGTGGGAATCGTTCAGCGTAGACGCTTCCCCGGCTGGGTGAGCAGAACAGCCCCCCAAAAATCTTCGGCTGGGGCCACAAAACAGCCACCCCAGTTCTGCAGTTGCCTTGAAGCAGCCCTGAAGAAGAGACCCCCCGAAGGGCGCTTCACGCTGGGCGCTATCCAACCAAATGAAATTCAAGGGTGTAAAAAGTAAGGCTCACACATTTAGGCCAGAAAAACAAAATGTACAGTATAGGGTCAGTGATGGCTTTTCCGGACCGACTGCCCAAACTCCCCAAATTTAATGCAAGCCCACGCGCATGCATATGTGCCCCCCCGGATATGCGCGCGTGCTCCCCCTCGCATGTGCCCGTGCTTGTGTGCATAACACCCATGCATGCACCCCCCACATGTCCCTACGTCTAACTACCGTGAATGCGTATAGAACCCCCTGCGCATGTGTGCACGAGCCCCCTGCATGCACCTCCTGTGCATGCGTGCAAACCCACCAACTCACGCACCGCTCTCCGTGCAAGGCACAACACAGAAGGCCAGCTGGCTGGTGGGAGGGGTACGTGCATGCACATGGGAGCTGAACTGGGGCGGCAGCTCACGTGCCATGAGAGAGGTATAGGTGGCACCTCCCTCAATAGTAGCAACTGTGAGAGGGATCTTGGAGTCCTAGTGGACAACCATTTAAATAGGAGCCAGCCGTGGGCAGCAGCTGCCAAAAAAGCCAACATAGTTCTAGGCTGCATCAACAGAGGGAGAGAATCAAGATCATGTGAAGGGTTAATGCCACTTTATAATGCCTTGGTAAGGCCACACTTGGAATACGGCATCCAGTTTTGGTCATCACAATGTAAAAAAGATGTGGAGACTCTAGAAAGAGTGCAGAGAAGAGCAACAAAGAGGATTAGAGGACTGGAGGCTAAATCATATGAACAACGGTTGCAGGAACTGGGTATGTCTAGTTTGATGAAAAGAAGGACCAGGGGAGAGATGATAGCAGTCTTCCAATATCTCAGGGGCTGCCACAAAGAAGAGGGAATCAAGCTAGTCTCCAAGGCACCTGAGTATAGAACAAGAAGCAATGGGTGGAAACTAATCAAGGAGAGAAGCAACTTAGAACTGAGGAGAAATTTCCTGACAGAACAATGAATCAGTGGAACAGAAATTGCCTCCAGAAGTTGTGAATGTCCCAACACTGGAAGTCTTTAAGAAGATGTTGGATAGCCATTTGTCTGGAATGGTATAGGGTTTCCTGCCTAGACGGGGTTGGACTAGAAGATCTCCAAGGTCCCTTCCAACTCTGCTATTCTATTTCTATTTCTATTCTATTCTATTCTATTCTATTCATCTCTTCTTTGCTCGAAGCATTGCCCTGCATAGGATTTTTGCCTGGCTAAATGAAAAAAATGCAGGTAGTCCTCGGTTTACGACCGCAAGGGCGCCCGACGTTTCTGTTGCTAAGTGAGACTGTTATTAAGTGGCATTTGTCCCATTTTACGACCTTCCTGCCTTGACTTTGCTTGTCAGAAAGTCTCAAAGGACCCCAGGACAATGGGACCATCATCAAATTAGGCCAGTTGCCACACGTCTGAAGTTTGATCAAGCAACCGGGATGCTCCAATGGTCGTTAAGTGTGGAAAACGGTCACAAGTCGCTTTTTGTCAGTCCCGTTGCAACTCTGAACAGCACACAAACTGTTATAAACCAAGGACTACCGTAATTTTCAGATTATAAAATGCACCTGACTATAAGACACACCTAAATTTAGAAGAGAAAAATAAATAAAAAAAGGTTTTTGGCCTCTGCGTGCTTCATTTTTGACCCTTTTTTGGAGCCTTTTATCTACCCATTTTAAAGGCTTTTGGATGTTTTTGAGGGGGTTTTTGGTCCGTTTTTTTTTGGGGGGGGGTTGTTTTTGAGGGGCATTTTGGTCCATTTTTGAGGTTTTTTTCAGCCCACTTTTGAGGCTTTTTTTTCAGCCCATTTGTGAATCTTTTCCAGCCCGTTTTTGAGGCTTTTTTTTGGTCCATTTTTGAGGCTTTTTCAGCCCGTTTTTGAGGTTTTTTTCAGCCCATTTTTGAGGAAAAAATGGCCAAAAAAGCCTCAAGATGCCCCCCCCCCCAAAAAAAACAGCCTGAAAAAGGAGTGTACGGAGGCCACAAAATGGCTCGCGGGTGGATGGGGCTTCAGCAATATTCAGTCTATGAGACACACAGACATTTTCACCCCCTTTTGGGAAACAAAAAAGTGTGTCTTACAGTCCGAAAAATACGACATGTGTATTGCCTTGATAAATAAGGAAAATAATTGAATGGCCACAAAAACAAAAAGGAATTAAGAATAAAGATATGGACAGAGGAAGGGTTTTTTTTTTAAAAAAGAGAGAGAGAAAATCCAGGCATAAGAACATTATTCAACGGCTCCTACCAAAGATTCAGATGAAATTCAAGTTATTTCCCAGTGCATTCCAAATATTGTGGACCTCCCTGGCCCACTAGAAGATGGGTTAATTAATTTTTTTTTTTTAAAAAAACTTTACTTAGTGTATCTATGGAGATTCTCACTCATGATGGTTCTCAAAGATGCTTTTTTTTCTGAGAGGCAACTGGACTTTCTGATTTTTCTTTGAAGATATTTCGCTTCTCATCCAAGAAGCTTCTTCAGCTCTGACTGGATGGTGGGGAAGGGAAGGATTTATATTCCTTGCAGACAGCTGGTCATTTGCATCCTTTTAGAGGGCCGTTGAGGCCACTTGGAGGTTTATCTGTGTCCTTAAGGTCACCTGAGTGGTGCAAATGGTTCCTGTAGTCTGCAATTATATATTTGTAAAAAAAAAAAAAAAAAAGAAAAACCAAAAGTCCAGTTGTCTCTTGAGGGAAAAAAAAGCACCTCTGGGATTTCCTTAGTGTAAATATCACAGGTATCTTTGGTCCATATACCAAATGAATGAACCATTGGGACCCCCTATATCAAAACAACTTTATGCGCGGCCAGAAACTGAAAATAAGATTTAACACATCACAAGTCCTTCCAGCAAATGGTTTCGGATGAGATCTGCCTATGTGGGACAGATTGGGGTAGATTGTAGGAGTGATGCCGAAATATAATTCTATCCTATTTTATCTGTATCGCAAATTATTGCATTCTATTCCAATTTCATTTTGGACTGTGTCTTATTCCATCTGAAATCGTATTTTATTCCAGATCCACTTTAAATCATGTTTTATTCCCCATTCCATTTTAAATTGTGTTTTTATCACATTTCATTTTGAATTGCTTTTATCAAATTTTTAGCAATGTTTTGTTTCTGGAACGTTGCGCTTCGATACGGCCCGAGGGCTAATCAATAAGGACTCGATGTACATAAGTGTTAATTTACCTCCACTAGACCGATTAGATCCCACAGACTAGGCCTCCTCCGAATTCCATCCGCCGGCCAGTGTCGACTGGCGAGTACTCGGAGGAGAGCCTTCTCGGTGGCTGCTCCGACCCTCTGGAACGAACTCCCCGTGGAGATTCGAACCCTCACCACCCTCCAGGCCTTCCGCATAGCCCTTAAAACCTGGCTGTTCCGACAGGCCTGGGGCTAAAAAGCCGTTGCCCCCGTCTCGAATGGTATGACTGTTGTGTGTTTTAAATTATGCATTGTTATGCTTTGTTTTTTAAATTTTTTGTCTGTATCCCCCTTCCCTGGTTTGAGTTGTGAGCCGCCCTGAGTCCCCTTCGGGGGGAAAGGGCAGCATATAAATATAAATATTTATAAATATAATAAACTAAACTAAACTAAACTAATTTAGGCAACTCTTAATTTTGGAAACACTTTGCTCAGAGGAAGCACCAAAGGTGGCCTTAGCCTGTTCAAACTCTTGGTCATCCCATGGTTTCGGTTTTCATCCGAAATGTCTGTATAACAGGGAACCTGACAAAAATCTAGGCTGGATGCCATATGGCTGTTTGGAAATATATTATGCGTTACCCGTGGTGCATATTCCACCTGTTCCCCCCACGATTGAAATGGGGGATTTCTCGTCCGCTGGTGCAGGATGTCGTCCCAAACCACAGCGTTTTCAATCCCATCTTTTCAGTAAACTCCAGAGGCATCCTACGCCAATCATGGTGGGTCCTATTTTTTTGGGAAGCCCTTGAAAGAGGAATTTCCTCGGAGGAGAGGTTTCAAAAAAAATAAATAATCGCTCCCATATTCAGCACGGGGTTTTAAAGCCTGAACATCCCTGGCCAATCGTGAGATAGAGAACACAGCGCATCGCTCCGCAGTGAAGGGAAGAGAGAAGGTGGCTTGTCGTTCTGCCTAAAGCGGCTCGAACGAAGCCTTCCCCCCCCACCCCTCCCCAGACCCAAAGCTTTAAGCAAAGCCGCCTTTCTCCCCCCCCCACACCCCAAACGTTGCTGAACCTCTCAGCTTTCCAGATGTTAAACCGCTGTCATGATGTATTTGCAGATGCTTATTGATTCTGCTGGAGGAAGCGAGAAAGACTGCAGCAGGCGGTGGGCTCGGCGGCGTTACCAGCGGTGTGGAAGCAGGGAGACACTGAAACAATAGCCGAGGCTGGATTTTTTGGGGGTGGGGTGGTGGGGTGGGGTGGTGGGGAGATGCTTCAGATTCCCTTCCCTTCGACTCGGCAAACAAGTGAAGGAGCCAAACAATACCTCGCCAGCATGAATCCCGCCGAGCTGGCACTGCTCAACCGTCTTCGGGAATTCGCTCAGCCCTCGCTGGAGGTAAGGAGCAAAATGCTTATTACAATCCGCGGTCTCGACAGCATGTAAAGAGAAGAGTTTCAGGAATGTTTTTAAAGATAACTTTGATTGTCTTTTATTTTCCTTTTACTGTGAGCACACTGGCTCACGTTAAAAATGAAATCCTGTTGGTGCTCTCAAGATAAAAGTGCATATTTACCTAAACACATACATCACACACATATACACAGGCTCTCTCTCTCTATATATGTATAAATATATACCTGCACCATACATATGTATGTACACACACACACACACACACACATACACACACGTCTTTCAAGTTCAGCTTAAAATTCTGCTTTTGACTTCTCGGGCGTCTGTTTGATGGATGCCCGCAAGATTGGCACGACTGTCAATTTTTCATGTTTCATTTGGAGAGGTGGAAAATATGCAATGGGGGGGGGATTTGAGTGGGGGGAGAAATGCTCTTCGGAGAGCGTGCGGTTTGAGTTCTAGCGGGTAGGTGTTCCTTTGCGTGGTTAAAAAAAAAAGTGGGCTTCCATCAAATTATTGGACAGCCAGGCATTTATTCCAACCCATCCGTCATCGACAGCTGCTCCTTGGGTGGGGCGGGGGGGAAGATATTGGGTCCTACGGCAAATTTTTAATTGCTGGGTGGGAGAAGCAAGGCTCGGTTTGTGGGGTGCCCTGTTCTCGAATGCTTCCACCGAAGACATGTTTGGAGGGGAAAAAGAACCCGCGAGGAAGTGGATATACAGGTAGGGATTGAAAAGGCAAGAACCCCCCCCCCCAAAAAAGGTGAATTAAAATGTTGGCGAAGCAACTGAATCTTTTACATTGCATTTCATAGCGCCCCTCCCCTCCTCCCCCCCTTATTACAAACCCCTTCAGAAAAAAACGGCACCCTCCTTACGCTCTGCTTTCAATGCCATCTTTAAACACGTCCAATTTAAAAGATCAAGCTCGAAGATCTGTTTGGGGGGGGAGGGGAGAACGAGCCATATTTGGAAATGCTTTGATCTTCCTTAAACGTTGCAAACTTCCCACCCACACCCCAAAAGAGGCACTGCGCACGGTTCGCATGGTTTGGGAGGGATGGGAGATCGTATCTGTCATGGATCGCTTTCTTCGAATCAGAATTGAATGTCTTATTTCCCCCCCACTTTTTTTTAACCCTTCCCCCAAAGGTTTTCGCGGTTTACTTGGGCTCGCTTAACGACGGCGTGAACAATACGTCTACTTAGGAATCTGAAGAGCGGGGAGGGGCGGTGTTGCAAGATGCGCTTATACGGCAGACTTCAAAGGAGGAAAAGAACGGAGATCTAAGCTGCAATTTGCATGACGGATAGTGCAACAGTGTAAGCCCCCTCCAAATGGAAGTGTTAACACGATGATTTCCTCCCTCAATTGTGAACCCCTCCTGTAAGTGGAATTACAATACAACATCATGCCACCAGTGAACGAGGGAACAGCCAAGATTGTCGACTGCGAAAGGAAAACCGACAAACCAGAAGCAATCCCAAATTAATTTCCGATCTCGGGAATGTGTTCCTTGGGTCCGTTGCTTACAAGGACTAAAACTTTACAGAAACTATGCGTAGGATAAACCAGCTGACGCTGTCCCTGGCTTTTCGGCCGAACATATTAATATTGACGGCGTCGATTTCTTCTATACAACCGGCGGCTGCGGCCTAATGGGCAGAAAGACTCCGCAAACCAATTTAAAAGTGTCGTGGGAGGATGTCGGAGTAAAGCTTTTGAAGCTGGTTCCTTTACTTTTGGCGCAACTTCAGGGATTTCTTTGAAACAAACAAAACGGTACCCACCCTCCCGAAGGATACAAATTTATGAACCCTTGGCCGGCCGTTTGCCACGAAAACCGATGTGTCTACCCCACCATCGGTTGCGTCAAACTTGGACGGGTCATTTTACGTTTCGGGGGGCGTCCGAGGTCGGCGGCGATGTCTCGGGAAACGGCAGCGGGAAAGCACTGGGAATAAAGGAAAAGTAACATATTCGTCCAGCAGGCAGGCAGGCAGGCGGATCGTTCCGGCGGTCCGCCCTGCCAAAACGCCTGTCAGAAAAATCTGTCAGTGACACCATGTGCAAACTCACGACAAGCTGTTATTGTCAGCCGACAGGGCCGTGAGGGGATCCAATTCAGGTAAGGCCAGGGGCTTCCTGCCCCCGTTACGTTTAACGCTCCGCCAAAGAACAGAGCAGGAAATATATTTCATTTTAATGACCTTCTCTCTTGTCACCGTCTCTGCATTTGTTTAACTGAAGTCCTGCCTGATATGACTGAATGTTTACTCTCCACTCCGAGAGAGGTTTTTTCCATTTCTGTGAGGTTTCTCTTTCCAGCTCCCCCCCCCGCAAGATTATTTCCTCCATCTTTACTCCACAGGTAGTCCTCGACTTACAACAGTGCGTTTAGCGACCGTTCGGAAGCGACAACGGCACTGAAAAGCGGCGGATAAGTGTTTTTTTCCATGCGCACACAATCTTTGCGGCATCCGCGTGGCCCCGTGATCAAAATTTCAGACGTTTGACAGGCTGGCTCATACCTACGACCGTTGTTGAGACCCGGGGGTCACGCGACCCACTTTTGCGACCGTCTGACAAGCAGAGTCGACGGGAAAGCCAGGTGGACTTCACAACCGAGTTACTAACTTTATCACCTGCAGTGATTCATTTAACAACGGAAGCGAGAAAGGTCGTAAAAAGGGGGCAAAACTCACTTAACCAACGCCTCACTTAGCAACAGAAATTTTGGGGGTCAGTTCTGGTCATTAAACCGAGAACTACCCTCTCTCTCTCTCTCCCTGCCTGCCTGCCTCCCTCCCTCCCTCCCTCTCTCGTCATACGGTGCAAAACAACACAATTTATGGCACATTTAGTGTGACTATTGTCATGACGAAGCACCCACTAAATGGCGCTAAGTCATAGTTATTCTCTGTTTATTTTTATGCCCAAAGTTATAACGTAATAAATCCCGGTCTTTAAGAAATACCTCCCTTTATTGTAATAATTCCAATGTATCATTCCTTTGGTTTATATTAATTGAACAGACTACTGATAGTCCTCGACTTATGACCACCATTGATCCCAAAATTCCTGTTGTTAAGCCAGACATTGGTTAAGTGAGTTTTCCCCCATTTTACGACCTTTCTTGCCGTAGTCGTTAAGTGAATTGCTGCAGTCGTTAAGGGAATCCGGCTTCCCCATTGGCTTCGCTTGTCAGAAGGTCGCAGAAGGGGATCACGTGAACCCTGGACACTGTAACCGTCACAAATATGAGTCAGTTGCCATGCGCCTGAACTTTGGTCACATAACGATGGGGATGCCGCAATGGTCATAGCTCTGAAAAATGGTCCTAAAGTCACTTTTTTCAGTGCCGCTGTAACTTTGAACGGTCGCTAAACGAACCGTCGTAAGTCGAGGACCACCTGTACCAAGGTTCGTTGTTTGAACAAGAATGGCAGAGCAAATAAGTCAAATCCGCCTTTTGCAAATCTACACAGGATGTCCATGTATACATTTTGCAAATTTGTGCAGGTAGTCCTAGACTTATGATGGTTCGCTTAGTGACCGTTCGAAGCTACAACGGCGCTGGAAATTTTTTTTCACACTTATGGCCTGTGGTCACGTGATCAAAATTAAAGCGCTTGGCCACAGACCTGTATTTATGACGGTTGCAGGGACCCCCGGGGCGACGTGATCCCCTTTTACGACCTCCTGACGAGCAAAGTCAACGAGGGAAGCCGGATTCACTTAACGACCGTGTGACTCGCTCAACAACTCCAGTGATTCACTTAACAACTGTGGCAAGAAAGGTCGCAAAACGGGGCGAACTTCACTTAACCAAGGTCTCACTCAGCAACATCAATTTTGGGCCCCAAATTTGTGGTCATAAGTCGAGGACCACCTGAATTTTGTTGTTGTTGTTGTTGCTGTTGTTGTTGAAGCTCCTCTTATTCCAGTGGGATCAAAATATAAAGAAGCATTTAGTATGCTGAGCATATTAAAAGAAAGTTATTTTCAGGCCTCTGATAGAAAAATTTCATACTGTTATAATAAAACGCTTAAGGGAGTAGCCACAGCCTAAAATCTAATGTTGAAATTACTATTTCATCGAATTAAGGTCCTGGCTTTTATGTCGGACTTTAGAACAAGTAGACAAAGGTGTATCACCTACTTCACTTTGTCGACAACAGATGCACAATCACAAACAGGCCTCCCTGCCTAATCAGGTAACAAAAATATGTTGTGATCTACTGCTTAATTCAACTCCATAATTTGATAATATACAAGCAATTTCTGCCTGCAATTAAAACTTTCCTTAAAGGGAATACCACCCACCCCCAATCAAAGTACATTTATACTATTTACAGCAAGAGTATAAAACAATAGGACTATATACGGCAAGAGTATAAAACAATAGGCATTAGGTATTTATGATCCTGATTTAAATGACTAATAATGGATTGTAAGATTATATACACACACACCTACCATTTACAGCTGTGTGCATTTTAATACAGTGAAATGTATAGCCAAAGCAGGTACTTTCCCAGTAGGAAATGAAATTATTAATGAAAAATAAGGCTTGTAAGTTATTTTTTTAAAATTATACCATTTGATAAAGGGCTTTATTTAAAGATCTCAATCAAAAGATTTCCAGATCAATTTTAAGAAACCAGGATGCAGTTTTCATCCATTCATCCATTCTTTTTTTCCACTCATCTACCCACCCATTTACTATTTATCTATCTACCCATCACCCATCCATTCAGCTACCCACCCATTTATCATCTGCTTGCGTGCCTACCTCCCCGCCTATCGTACCTACCCATCCATCTACCTACCCACCCACCCACCTACTCACCCACCCACCCATCCGTCCATCTATCTTCTGTCTGCCATACCTACCCCATCCATCCACCTCAGTAGATGAAGGAATGGGAAGGTACGGTAGATAGACAGACAGACAGACAGACAGACAGACAGACAGAAGACAGACTGACTTATCTATCTATCTATCCATCCATCCATCCATCCACTCACCATCCATCCACCTACCCACCCATTTATCTTCTGCCTGCCTGCCTGCCTGCCTACCATACCTACCTACCCATCCATCCATCCACCTACCCACCCACCTACTCACCCATCCATCCATCCATCCATCCATCCATCCATCCATCCATCCACTTTCTTTCTGTCTGTCTATCAATCTATCTTCTGTCTGTCTGTCTACCATACCTACCCCATCCATCCACCTGGTAGGTGGATGAATGGTAGGTACAGTAGGTAAACAGACAGACAGAAGACAGACTTATTTATCTGTCTATCTGTCTATCCATCCACCCACCCACGCATTTATCATCTGTCTGTCTGCCTATCTGTCTTGTCTGCCTTCCTGCCTACCTACCTACCTACCGAACCTACCCATCCGTCCAACTATCCATCCATCATCCATCCATCTACTACCCACCAATTTATCATCTGTGTCTGTCTTTCTGCCTGCCTGCCAGCCTGCCTGCTTGCCGTACCTACCTATCCATCCATCCACCTACCCACCCACCTACTCACTCACTCACTCAACCCACCCACCCATCCATCCACTTTCTGTCTGTCTGTCTATCAATCTATCTTCTGTCTGTCTGTCTACCATACCTACCCCATCCATCCACCTGGTAGGCGGATGAATAGGTAGTTACAGTAGGTAAACAGACAGACAGAAGACAGACTATTTACCTGTCTATCCAGCCACCCACCCATTTATCATCTGTCTGTCTCTGTCTTGTCTGCCTTCCTGCCTACCTACTTACCTACCCATCCGTCCACCTATCCATCCATCATCCATCCATCAATCTACCCACCCATTTATCATCTGCCTGCCTGCCTGCCTACTGTACCTACCTACCCATCCATCCACCTATCCATCCATCTACTACCCACCCATTTATCATCTGTGTCTGTCTCTCTGCCTGCCTGCCTGCCTACTGTACCTGCCCATCCATCATCCATCTACCCATCCATCATCCATCCATCCTTTACCTACCTTCACTAAACATGGAATTAAAAGCTAAGCAAGCTTTTCATATGCACCACACCTTCTCCTTAAAAAAATGTAGCATCTTTTGTACCATCTCTAATTTCTGAAACCAGGTAGCCGCGTGGTGTGTGTGTGTGTGTGTGTGTGTATCTATCTATCTGCTAGTGAAACTAAGGAAATTATTTTCTGCAGATAAGCAAAAATTTTAAAAAGAGAGCGAAAAGAGAGAGAGAGCCCCAAATCAATCCGCTTCCTAACTACTCTCTCTGTCTTTCAGAGCAAAAGAAACTTGGGAGAAAGGATGTGTTTCTCTTCCGTCCCAGAAACCAACATGCAGTCTGAATCTAACATTACTGTCCGCGATGCCATCAGTGACTCTGAGCCAAATATGTACCAGCCGCTGTCTTACCCGCTGAGCTTTCAAGTTTCCCTCACCGGATTCCTCATGTTAGAAATCGTCCTGGGGCTCGGCAGCAACCTCACCGTCTTGGTACTTTACTGTATGAAATCCAACTTGATCAACTCGGTCAGTAATATTATCACGATGAATCTTCACGTTCTCGACGTCATCATTTGCCTGGGGTGCATCCCGCTAACCATCGTCATCCTCCTGCTCCCGCTGGAGAACAATTCCGCCCTCATCTGCTGCTTCCATGAGGCCTGCGTGTCCTTCGCCAGCGTGTCCACCGCCATCAACGTCTTCGCCATCACGCTGGACCGCTACGACATCTCCGTCAAACCCGCCAACCGGATCTTGACAATGGGAAGGGCCATGATCCTCATGACGTTGATCTGGGCTGTCTCTTTCTTCTCCTTCTTGATCCCGTTCATCGAGGTCAACTTCTTCAGCGCCCACAGCGCCAACACTTGGGAGAACAAGACGCTGCTGTGCGTCAGCGCGAACGAGTACCACACCGAGCTGGGCATGTACTATCACCTGTTGGTGCAAATTCCCACCTTCTTCTTCACGGTGGTCGTGATGCTCATCACGTACAGCAAAATACTTCAGGCGCTCAACATTCGCATCGGCACCCGGTTTTCCACAGCGCAGAAGAAGAAAGCGAAAAAGAAGACCATTTCCATGGCCACCCAACAAGAACCCACCGAGACGCCGCACGCCAGCGGAGGGAGAAATGTGGTTTTCGGCGTAAGGACTTCCGTTTCAGTTATCATCGCTCTACGGCGGGCGGTGAAGAGACACCGGGAGCGCCGCGAACGGCAGAAAAGAGTCTTCCGCATGTCGCTGTTGATCATTTCCACTTTTCTTCTCTGTTGGACACCAATCACTGTTCTAAACACGATCATTTTATGTTTGGGACCCAGCGACCTTTTGGTAAAGCTGAGGTTGTGCTTCCTGGTTATGGCCTATGGGACCACTATCTTCCACCCTCTCCTGTACGCTTTCACCAGACAGAAGTTTCAAAAAGTTTTGAAAAGCAAAATGAAGAAACGAGTCGTTTCCATCGTGGAAGCCGACCCGATTCCAAACAGTGCTGTAATACACAACTCCTGGATCGAGCCCAAGAGAACCAAGGCTATCACTTTCGAAGACAACGAAGTGAGGCAGAAGTGTTTAGTACCTCAAGTAGTTACGGATTAGATTCCCGTATCCGCTGGATTATTTAAAGGGGGGGAGGCGGGGAGTCAAGGATAAACCACGACTGCCAAATACGGAGATTTTTTTTTTTTTAAGGGAGAGAAAATATAAGCCAGGCTGTGATGGTTTGACGTGCGTTTCAAGACAGACCAGAAATGGCGTATTTATTTCCACATTATTTGAGACGTGTGTTGCATGGCGGTTTGTAAAATCCTGGTTATAATTTTGTCAATACTCTGTTCCTCCAATATACCTTTAAGTAAATATTTTCTAACAAGAAAAGCCTTAAAATAGTGCTCACTTAAAAAGCAACAACACCTGTCTCTTTTGCTTGTAAATATGTAAAGCTTTGTTTTTTTTAAAGTTTGGGCCGGAGAAATAATGCAGGTTGGTAAGGCCTATTCGCGCGCCTTATTTTGGCACCGTATTCAGGTTTCTGACAATAAACTGAAAAACTTTTTCTCAGTTATAATTTATAAGCTTAAAATTATAGCTTTGTGCCCCAAATAGCCACTAGCTTTGTGAGTTCAAGGTACTCTAATATTTTGAGCCGCAATATATGCCTTTATAAATAGTTTTCATCAGAAGGATATTATGGTTTTATATATATATATATATATGTACGTGTGTGTGTATGTGTGTGTGTGTGTGTGTGTGTGTGTGTATGTATGTATGTATGTATGTATGTATGTATGTATATATACATACATACATACATACACTAAATATATACCTACCTCCCTGGACTCAGCTGATAAGGAGGAGGACCTGTGGCTTAATGGTTAAGACGTTTGCCTAAAATGTAATACAGCACAGGTTCAAATCCCAGTAAGGGTATGGCTAGCTGATGAGAGCTAAATAGCTTGAAATAGATCTATACTAGTCTCCCTTTATTTATTTATCAGCACAAATACAACACAAAATGTAACAAAGGCAACAGTAAAATATTGGGCTTTCTGTCTGGATGGTCTCTTGTGACGAGCCGATGGACAGAGAATGGAAGCAGTTAGCTTCCTCCCATAATTGGGGCATACCAGGGGTTCTGACTCTATCTATCTATCTATCTATCTATCTATCTATCTATCTATCTATCTATCTATAAATAAAACTCAGTGTGAGAGAGATTTGCTTTTACATAAGTGAAACACTACTGTACAGTAAGAATTTTCTAAAGTGTAATTCTTTTTTAATTCTACCTAAATTTCTGTTTGGCTAACAGGAATGAATTTGCGTGTTTTAAAAGATTCTTCCGTGCGTATATATATCAATGTTTCAGTCCAGAAATATGGGCTTTATACACTGTGAAATTGCTTGTTGTTCCTATTTCTAAGCAAATTGGAGTTGATAAGCCAAAATGTTTTGCCAAATCAAATACCTCAGTTCAAGAAAACAAGAAAAGCCAATTGTTTGGCTATTTATTCCATAGTAATCATATTTATTTATTTGTATCCTGCCTTTATTATTTTTATAAATAACCCAAGGTGGTGAACATATCCAACACACTTAGAGTCATCAAGCTGGCTTACATGGCTAAGGTGCTGTGGTGAGTTTCAAATTTTTTTTAGAACCTCTTCTGTAGGTGTGGCCTGCTTTGTGGGAGTGGCTTGCCGGCCATGTGACCGGGTGGGAGTGGCTTGGCAGTCATGTGACTGGGTGGGCGTGGCCAACATGTAAAATGTGGCGAAACCCACTTAACAACGCTCTTGCTTAGCAACCAAAATGTTGGCTCAGAAACTCTGGCATTTGAAGCACGCAAGTCTTAAAGCTGTCGAGTTATAAGACCCTTGCACCCCTAACCCTTTAGAAAAAAAACCCCAGGGGTGTTCAAACTTGACAGCTTTAAGACTTGTGGACGTCAACTCCCAGAATTCCTCCTCTCGCTCTTCATCTTGATGATGTGCAGACGGGCGGGGGAAGAGAGCTGGAACCGGTTCTAAACGGCACTGTAGATTTGTGGAACCTCTTCTATAGAAGAGGTTAGAACTGGCAGGAACCCACCCCTGCTAAGGTGGGACTAGAACTCAACGTCTCCTGGTGATTTACCAAATATCACCCACTTGGCTTTCAGGGCTAAGGCAGGACTAGAACTCCCCATCTGCTTGTGATTGGCCCGAGGTCACCCAGTAAGCTTTCATGCCGAAGGTGGGACTAGAATTCCCGTCTCCCGCTTTTCAGCCTGGGGCCCTAATCACTGGACCAAACTGGCTCTCCTATACCTTTGATATTTCCCAAATCACTCCGTGTTTTGAAGGTGTCTTTTGTGTTCCACACTAAAATTGACTCAGTTATTCTAATTTTGCAACACCCTGTTTCAAGTCCATTCTGAAATGCTGTGGGCATCCAACAACACTGTTATTCCACTCCAACTCTTATCCTATCCTATCGTATCTCTATCCCTATCCTATTCCTATCCTACTCTACTCTACTTCTATTCTATTCTACTTTACTCTATTCCTACTTCTACTCTATTCTATTCTACTCTACTCTATTCCTACTTCTATTCTATTCTATACTTTATTCCTACTTCTACTCTACTCTATTCCTACTTCTATTCTATTCTGCTCTACTCTACTCCTACTTCTACTCTATTCTATTCTACTCTATTCCATTCCTACTTCTACTCTACTCTATTCTACTCTGTTCCTATTCTATTCTACTCTGCTCTACTCTATTCTATTCTACTCTACTCCTACTTCTATTCTACTCTATTCCTACTTCTACTCTATTCTGCTCTACTCTACTCTATTCCTACTTCTATTCTATTCTGCTCTACTCTACTCTATTCTACTCTATTCCTACTTCTATTCTACTCTGCTCTACTCTATTCTACTCTACTCTACTCCTACTTCTATTCTATTCTACTCAACTTTATTCCTACTACTCTACTCTATTCCTACTTCTATTCTATTCTGCTCTACTCTATTCCTACTTCTATTCTGTTCTATGCTACTCTTATTTCTTCTTATTTTATTCTACGCTATTTTATTCTATTCATTAAAATGTAGCAGATTATGAGATTTAAGGGAAAATCTCACAACATGTTCTAGCAGCTATTTAATGAATGAATGACTGAGCTCCTTTGCTTCCGTTTTAAAAAAGTTCGCCTTCAAGAATAACTTCTATTTTAATGAAGACAAAATATGTCCATTAAAAGTTTGTTTTGAGACCATCTCGAAGCTAAAGCTAGAAACCCCCATCTCATTAAGAGTCCCCTTTCAACAGAGCAGTGACTACACAGCTATTTATTATTTAGGATAAGTAAAGCCACTTTAAGGACTTTTAAAGGATAATTAAAATTTAAGCTAATCTGTATACCATTGTACCACCAAGGAGCAACATTTTCCCCAAAGCCTACCAAATAGATTTGGAGAATTTTTTTTGCGTGCAACAGAACAAGAGCAAAATAGAAATGTAGGTTCAATATTATTTCGTTCATTATTTACTAAAAATTGGTAAACATATTACCTCATAATAAAGGCTGAGAGCCAAAGAATGGAGGCCTTTAAACTCTGGTGCTGGAGAAGACTCCTGCATTGAGTCCCTTGGACTGCAAGGCCATCCAACCGGTCAGTCCTAGAGGAGATCAATCCTGATTGCTCTTTAGAAGGCCAGATCCTGAAGAGGAAACTCAAAGACTTTGGCCACCTAAGGAGAAGGAAGGACTCCCTGGAGAAGAGCCTCATGCTGGGAACGATGGAGGGCAAAAGAAGAAGGGGACGGCAGAGAAGGAGGTGGCTGGATGGAGTCACCGAAGCAGCCGGCATGAGCTTCAATGGACTCCGGAGGATGGTGGAGGAGAGGGAGGCCTGGAGGAACGTTGTCCATGGTGTTGTGATGGGTCACAACTAGCAACAATAGCAACAATTACTCCAGTACAACTTTGATTTAAGAGAATTAGTTTGATCTGTTGAAAATGTAGAGCTTTCTCATTATAGTCAAGTATTAAAGTTTACAATTCAACACCACAACTCAAGCCAGACCCATTAACTTCTCTTTCTCAAGGTCCTTCCAACATTCTCTTCCCCAAGGACCTGCAAAACAAATGACCCACTTGCAATTCTTATCAGTGTGAGCTGTCAGTTTTCGACGACACCACATCAATAATCTGCAAAATGGAAGGCCACTGGAGCTGAGAAATTGACAAAAACGAGTCTTTGTGCAAAGGATGTTCCTGACTATTATATGGAACTTTTGATTTTCCTTTTTTGAAAAGAATTGAAAGGACTTTGATTTTCCTTTAAAAAAAAAATCATATGTACAATTCTCGACTTACAACCCATTCATTTAATGCCCATTCAAAGCTAAAATGGCAATGGAAAACAGTGAGCATTTTCACACAACCATTTAGTATCCCCGTGGTCCACACGACCAAAATTCAGAGGCTTGGCAATTGCCTCATACTTATGACGTTTGCAGTGTCCCAAGATCAGGTGGATCCAATTTTGCGACCTTCTGGCAAGCAAAATCCACGAGGAAGCCATATTCAATTAACAACCGCATCATCAATTTAACAACCGCAACGATTCGCTTAACAACTGAGGCAGGAAAGGTCATAAAACGGGGGCCAAGCTCACTTCATAAATGCCTCGCTTAGAGATAAACATTGTGCAGCTCGATTGTGGTTGTACGTTGAAGACTAGACCTGTGTAGCATGCAAGGAATATACACAATATCTAAAATCGACAAAGTTTGTGTTCTGTCCTCCCACGACAATTCTGAGAAACATACAATGAAACGTTAAGTACATCTAACTTCTGAAGACTCATTTGGCCCGATTTTTCGAGGAAAAGAAAATCCACCTCGTGTCAGGGTACCAAGTAACACCCCCAACGAAAGAAGACTCCGAAGCTTTCCTCAAAGTTCCATTTTATTAGGGACGCCATCTTGGCACATCTGGGGAAACATGAATCTGAAAGTTTCCAGGTTTTCTTCACCTGGATAGAAAGTCTCCAGGTGAAGAAAAAAGAAAGTTCAAGTCCCTGCCCGGCACCCACATCTCCATCACATGATCCAATCGGGCACCGTCCCAACTGGAGATGCCTCTCAGTCACACCTCTCCAGGAGTAGGGCAAGATGTCCTTGACTCTCTGAGAAAGGAATTGTTCTGATCTGAGCGTCTCAAGAGCATGAAGCAAACTCCTGGTCCCGACAAAAAACCCTTTTATTAATTGACTGCGAATTCTTCTCATTCACATCCAACAAAGTCTTTCGAGGGAGGATTTACGGTCACAGGCCTTATCTGGCTTGGAGAGCTGCCAGGACGATATCTGCAAAACTTGGCAAGGAGTCTCCGAGAGTCACGAACCAATTAAGCGAACTAATGGTCTCCTGCAAACTCCACTCCCCTTTCGCTCCTCTTTTATTCCCTCTGGGAGGGGCCATTCGTCGTCCACCTGTGGCCTTACTCCCAAGTCAACCCCTGTTCTTTAGCTGTTCCCTTTGTCTGGCAACTCTGTGCATGCGCACAGTGGGAACAGGCTCCATCTGTTCTTCTGCCCCATTGATGTCCAACTCCGAAGGCCGCTGATAACTGGCATACGGCAGTGTATCGGCTCATCAGAGCCTTCTCCAGCCTCCAGGACTGGCCCATGCTTCTCCCCAACCTCCTCACTGTCCGAATCTGCTGCCAGCTCTGCTGGCGGGCCACAACAGGAATGTTATTTTGACTACATCTATCCCACTCCATATATTCCCCACTCCCACTTTCCCACAGCATTGAATTTGGCAGGCCTGAAGGCCCAATGCAGAAGATGACACCTCAAATCTTTCGAGATTTCTTTCTGACGAAAACCCACCCAACGAGCAAACACGTGTGTCAACACGGAAGGTGACCTGAGCAAAGCCGACTGAATCCAACAACACGATCTTTTTAAAAAAACAACAATCCGCCGGACTCACCAAGTTCATTGAGACTCTGAGCAGCTTTGGTGATCTCCCGGCTTCCGCCTTGAAGCTGGCCTTGAAGTCTTTTGCTGAGGTACAAGATCCGTATGATCCTCCTCAGCAGGTCGCAAGCAGCCTTGGGAGGAAAACATTGAATTAAGCAAGTGTTATTCGACAAGATTTATGATTATCCAGCATTAAGGTACCTGCTGTGGGAAACATCCCATGTTTACTACAGGGTGAAATGCTCTGAAGTCTGCTACCAGTTCGCTTTGCGTGCATGCATTAAGAAGCCTTTTCTTAGTCTGCAAAGGTAAGTAGAACAGTGTGTGTGTGGGGGGGAGACAGCTGTGCCACGTGATTTAGATTCGCTAGAAAGCAGGATTCCCTGTTTCTAGCGGATATAAATTGCACAGCACAGCTGATTGTCACACAGCTGATCGTCGGAACTTTCCCCCCCACTTTTTAAAAGTATCATTTTACTACTGGTTCCGACGATCAGCTGTGTGACAATCAGCTGTGCAGCACAGCTGATCATTGGAACCTTTTAAAAAAACTTTTTAAAGCATTTTTTTAAACTAACGGTTCGCCCGAACCAGTTGCAAAAAAAAAAAATGCTTTAAAAAGTTTAAAAAAAAAAGTTCTGACGATCAGCTGTGTGACAATCAGCTGTGCCGCACGATTTCTATCAAATATAAATCACGTGCCACCGCTGATTGTCGCACAACTTACTACCGGTTCACCTGAACCAGCAGCATTTGTTTTTTACTACCGTTTCAGGCGCACCGGCCCAAACCGGTAGCATTTCACCCCTGGTTTTCTGGACCTGGTGGTTCGGTTCATGACTTGGTAATATCTAGTTACGCTGTTGGTCAAACACACCCATGAGGGTCCAAAAGGTGCTTTTTAAAGAGTCAATTGGACTTCCTTGTTTTTTTCTTTTGAAGACATTTCGCTTCTCCTCCAAGAAGCTTCTTCAGCTCTGACTGGATGGTGGGGAATGGAAGGATTTATATTCCTTGCAGACAGCTGGTCATTTGCATCCTTTTTAGAGGGTCATTAAGGCCACTTGGCGGTTTAGTAGTGTCAAGTTCGCCTCAATGACTCTCTAAAAGAATGCAAATGACGAGCTAAGATGGGGTGTTTCCCCAGCAGGTGCCTTAATGCTGAGTTTCCATTTCCTTTCCTTTCCCATTTGCATTTATTTCCTTTTTCCTTTCCTTTTTCCCTTCCCTTCCTTTCCTTTTCCCTTCCCCTTTCCTTCCTGTCCTTCTCTTCCTTTTCACTTTCTACCCTTCCCCTTCCCTTCCTTGTTCATCCATTACCGGCGTAGCGTGACTTTCAAATACATGCCAGCGAGAAGTGGCACCCTTTCCACCAACTAGTTTTCTGCAATTAAATCTTCAGCTAAACGAACTCACTTAATGACTTTAATTATGTGTACGGAGGCACCCGTATAAATCATTCACAGCACAATCGCGCTTCCAAACCCATTCGGCGCTACAAAATGTGTGGCCTATATAATCACAGGATTTGGATTACGTTCCTCGGTACCACAATGACTCCATTTCATTCCAAACCGGTCGATTTTAATTGTTTGCACCACTGAATAAATTACGTAATTGTAAAGAGAAGGATTTTCCTCCGTGGTAATTAACGTCACGACTTTAATCCGCTCTTTAGAAGCAAACCCTTTTCTCGCTTAATGTGTAATTGGAGTAACTGAGCTTGCCTAAGATGTGCAAATATACAAACTGCACGAAGGGTGGAAAAACTCAAAAGAGTACGAGAACTGAACTATGGAGGAATGTCATTTTATAGTATCTTGCAAGGCAGGGTGGGAATTCTACAAATAAAGTGAATGACGTTCCTATATCCATGATGGCGAACCTGTGGCACGCACGCCACAGGTGGCATGAAGAGCCCTTTCTGCTGGCACAAAAACCAGGAGCGGGTTCCTGCCAGTTCTAACCTCTTCTATAGAAGAGGTTCCACAAATCTACTGTGCCGTTTAGAACCGGTTCCAGCTCCCTCCACCCGCCTGTCCGCACCACGCTTGCCCCGCCCGCCGCTCACTGATTGGCTGGCTCACCAATCGTCCCGCCCGCCTCTAAGAGTCCTATCTAAACCTTAAAGTCTTAAAGCTGTCAAGTTTGAACACCCCTGGGTTTTTTTTTCTAAAGGGTTAGGGGTGCAAGGGTCTTGTAACTTGACAGCTTTAAGACTTGCACACTTCAATGCCAGAGTTCCTGAGCCAACATGACTGGAAGAGGAATTCTGGGAGTTGAAGTCCACAAGTCTTAAAGCTGTCAAGTTTGAACACCCCTGGGGTTGTTTTTTTCTAAAGGGTTAGGGGTGCAAGGGTCTTGTAACTTGACAGCTTTAAGACTTGCGTGCTTCAAAGGCCAGAGTTTCTGAGCCAACATTTTGATTGCTAAGCAAGAGCGTTGTTAAGTGAGTTTCACCACATTTTACAAGTTGGCCATGCCCACCCAGTCACATGACTGGCAAGCCACTACTTGGTCACATGGCCAGCAAGCCACTCCTACAAAGCAGGCCACACCTACAGAAGAGGTTCTAAAAAGATTTGAAACCCACCACTGACACAAACCATCACCCACCTCAGTTCCGCTGCGCATGCGCGCCTCCCACCAGCCAGCTAATTTTCGGGTCCCTGTCGTGCATGTGGGGGGGTGTATGTGTGTCACGTGTGCATGTGTGTGTGAGGGAGCCTGGGGGTGCGGTGTGCTGTGTTTTGGTTTCAGGAGGTTTCAGGGAGGCCTGCTAAGACCAAAATGGGGCATGGGGGCGCAGAGTGGCCGTGCGTGCATGCGCAGGGAAGCAGGGTGCATTGCATTATGGGTATGGCCACACACACACACAAGCTGTCACACGTGTGTGCGTGATTTTGGCACGGCTGGACAAAAAGGTTCCCCATCACTGTCCTCTATGTTTAGATATCTGACACCTTTGCATTCTCGGGTTTGAAAAGGCCGGCAGTTTGAAAGATTCCACCTATAAAGTATAATTCTAAAAGCAGATTATTTTTTAAAAGCTGCTTTTAGTCACTTGTGATTTTATACAGGCCGCTGGTTCACATGAGGATTTTGGCCCTTCCAACTAAACCAGCGGTCCTGCTGTCACCAGCCCCTCAAATAATGGAAGACTATGTTCTGACGTTTGGCCACCGACTCATATTTATGACGGCTGCCCTGATCCCCTTGTGCGACCTTCTGACAAGCGAAGTCAACGGCGAAGGCAAATTCGCTGAACAACTGTGTTACGATAAAATCGCCTAACAAGGGTGGCAGGAGAGGTCGTAAAATGGAGCAATATTCACTTAACAACTATCTCGCATAGCAAAAGAAATTTTGGGCTCTGTTTCGGTCATAAGTCGAGGACTACCATGTACTTAAAGAAATAATGCTTCTTTTTACAAGGCATACTTCCCACTCCTTCCTACAGTTTACTGGTAGTGCTGAAAAAAGTGAGAATTACAGTATGTCCATGAATCACAATATAATAGCACGAAGCTGGAGAAAAGAGGACATTAATTCTGAGAAACACGGGTTATTTTTGACAACTATCAACACTTAACGATGATCGGCATACAGCAATCTTTAATATTATGTCAGGTTTTAAAAAAAGATTCTCTGTGGATGTCCATAATGCTAAATACTATTTTCAATTTGGTTTCCACAAATTCCAGAAAATTACAGACACACACCCACAAACACACACACACACAACTAGAAGACCTCCAAGGCCCCTTCCAACTGCTATTCTATTCTATTCTATTCTATTCTATTCTATTCTATTCTATTCTATTCTATTCTATTCTATTCTATATATTTAGAATTCTTGGGTGATGAGGAACAAGGAATATATATAGATATATGGAATTCTTGGGAAGAGAGGAACGAGGAACAAATAAAGATATATGGAATTCTTGGGAAGAGAGGAACGAGGAACAAATATAGATATATGGAATTCTTGGGAAGAGAGGAACGAGGAACAAATATAGATATATGGAATTCTTGGGAAGAGAGGAACGAGGAACAAATAAAGATATATGGAATTCTTGGGAAGAGAGGAACGAGGAACAAATATAGATATATGGAATTCTTGGGAAGAGAGGAACGAGGAACAAATATAGATATATGGAATTCTTGGGAAGAGAAGAACGAGGAACAAATAAAGATATATGGAATTCTTGGAAAGAGAGGAACGAGGAACAAATATAGATATATGGAATTCTTGGGAAGAGAGGAACGAGGAACAAATAAAGATATATGGAATTCTTGGGAAGAGAGGAACGAGGAACAAATATAGATATATGGAATTCTTGGGAAGAGAGGAACGAGGAACAAATATAGATATATAGAATTCTTGGGAAGAGAGGAATGAGGAACAAATATAGATATATGGAAATCTTGGGAAGAGAGGAATGAGGAACAAATAAAGATATATGGAATTCTTGTAAGAGAGGAACGAGGAACAATTATAGATATATGGAATTCTTGGAAGAGAGGAATAAATATAGATATATGGAATTCTTGGGAAGAGAGGAACGAGGAACAAATATAGATATATGGAATTCTTGGGAAGAGAGGAACGAGGAACAATTATAGATATATGGAATTCTTGGGAAGAGAGGAACGAGGAACAAATATAGATATATGGAATTCTTGGGAAGAGAGGAACGAGGAACAAATATAGATATATGGAATTCTTGGGAAGAGAGGAACGAGGAACAAATATAGATATATGGAATTCTTGGGAAGAGAGGAACGAGGAACAAATATAGATATATGGAATTTTTGGGAAGACAGGAACGAGGAACAAATAAAGATATATGGAATTCTTGGGAAGAGAGGAACGAGGAACAAATATAGATATATGGAATTCTTGGGAAGAGAGGAAAGAGGAACAAATATAGATATATGGAATTCTTGGGAGGAGAGGAACGAGGAACAAATATAGATATATGGAATTCTTGGGAGGAGAGGAACGAGGAACAAATATAGATATATGGAATTCTTGGGTGAATTCTAAACTGACGCTGCAACTAAATTTAAAACGAGGAGAGCCTTGCTGAAAACTGATTTGGAAAGGCAATAAATAACTTAATGAGGAAAGGCTCTGGTGAAATATATATATATGTGTGTGTGTGTGTGTGTGTGTGTGTATTAGCTGTAGTATATATATATTAGCTGATAACGGAGGAGAGCCTGTGGCTTAATGATTAACACATCTGCCTAATATGTAATACAACCCATGTTCGAATCCCAGTAAGGGTATGGCTAGCTGATGAAAGCTAAATAGCTTGAAATAGATCTATACTAGTTTCCCTTTATTTATTTATCAACACAAATACAACACACACACAAACACACAAACACACACACACATATATAAGCGCTTTTTACAAATTTTGTCACGCAAAAATTCCTTGCACTTGGGTTTTTGGTTTTTTTTTTCCCCCTCTGAGAGGATTTTTGGGGGGAAAATGTTCACCATTCTTATGCTATGATTTTAATTATTTATTCTGGGAGTGTGTTCCCCCATTTCTCGACTAGTAACTATAGCAACCCTGTAGAGCCCTCCAGAAAAACCAATCTGGTTATCTCTGCCCATCATTAATTCACTCCCATGTTGGAAGTCGCAAAACCCTGTTCCAAAAAATATCCTCCACGTCTGTTAAATCTCGCCATCGTTCTGCGGCTGTCGGATAAAGACTCTTTGGAAGGCAAAAAAAAAGGAGGAGGGGGGAAAAAAGAGGAATATTTCTGAAAAAGGAGAGAGAAGAGAGAATAACTTACCTGGAGCCTTGCTAGCTGCGCCGTGCGGGATACGATTTTGTGGTAGGGGTCGATAATTTTGGCTTTGATCCTAACGCAAAAAAAAAAAAAGGAGCCACGTTTCAGAGACCAGCGGGATGCACAAGAATTTAAAAACTTCCAAACAACGGGATACGGATCTGACATACCTGTCAACGGTGCTCTGCAGGGCACTGATTCGGGTCTGCATCATTTCGAGAACACCTGCGCCAAAGATAGAAGAAGCGATCAAAATAACGGCCTCGCTGAGGGAAAGGCTGGGGGGTTTCCCCCCCCCCTCTAGTTGAGGAAAAGAAACTTAAAATAAGTTAGGAAATTGCGGGATTTATAATACAGGTGGTCCTCGGCCGGCGATGGTTCATTTAGGGGCAGTTCAAATATTTTATGTGAATTTCAGGATAGTTAATTTATTCTAGAAGATTTCTCATTCTTTTAAGAGGATCATTTTTTACATTTGATTCTCTGTGAGAGAGAAAAACAGTTAAATTCGAGCTTGTCGATCAGAAAGGTTGGCGGTTCGAATCCCTAGCACCGCAGAACGGAGGGAGCTCCCGGGACTTGTCCCAGCTTCTGCCAACCTAGCAGTTCGAAAGCACGTAAAAAATGCAAGTAGAAAAATAGGAACCACTTTTGGTGGGAAGGGAAGAGCGTTCCGTGCGCCTTCGGCATTGAGTCATGCCGGCCACATGACCACAGAGACATCTTCGGAGAGCGCTGGCTCTTCGGCTTTGAAACAGAGATGAGCACCGCCCCCTGGAGTTGGGAACAACTAGCACATATCTGCGAGGGGAAGCTTTACCTTACCTAAAGTTACAACGGCACTGAAAAAGTGACTTTTTTTCACCCTTACGACCGTTGCTGC